>NC_083485.1:16014349-16049349 GCF_030014155.1 Tachysurus vachellii
GATAGATAAAGATACATGGACATATACACAGACAGACAGGTAGGGAGAGAACACACACCTTCCAGCCGGCCACCACCTGCTCCACACGTTTGGGTCGGGATGTTTCCTGTTTCAAGGGGAAGATGATCTGCTCGGCCTTCTGGTTCTGCCTGATGACACTCTCCCAGCGGGACACCTCATTACTGCTGCGCTCATACGCCACACTCCTCTGGATCTGTACACACACACACACACACACACACACACACACACAAAAACATAGCGGCTTACTGAGGTGACCAATGAGAAGGCAGAAGAGGCGGGACATGCTTCTACAAGCCAATTAAATTAATTAGATTTTATTATTGTTACTAGTCGCTTGAGTAGGTTCCTGAACTGCTGCTGTCATTCAATGATCTCCCATTGAAGATTAAAGTATTGGCACCCCATGACTTCACACTCATGTTGTGTGTTCATGTTTGAGCGCATTAAACACACACCTTCTCAGACTGCTGCCGGCTCAGCGGGAGCTCCAGCGTCTCTTTAGAGTTCTGCAGTTTCTTCAGCTGCTTCTTGGTGGTGTTCGGCGCTTTCTCCATGGAACCCAGCAGGTCCGAGAGCTTGATCTTCTCTCCTGCTCCCTCCGCGTTCATCGAGAACTCCGAGACCTGCAGACTGGCCTCCGATCTCTCTGCCTGCATCCTCCTGAGGAGAGGATGATGCTTTACCATGACAACCAACATCTGTACAGCACTGACATTAGTTAGATTAGCACAGAAAATAAAAATAACAAAGAATTAAATCACACTGACCTTCTCTTCCCTCCCAGAGAGCTGATGGCCTCCAGGAGCTTGGCGTGTTTCCTGTCATCATCACTACCCTCCTGTGTACAGTTATATTTGTTATACAAATTCATACATCCCAATTTCCAAATTTACAGAAATCCCAGACAGACATCTAAAAAAATGAGGAAATAGTCGAGAGAAAGTAGTTCAGTTGATAAATAACCCAGAGTGTGTTCCACATAAACAGAAGTTTGGGATTTGGCCTCGAAAACTATTTCAAGATTTTTTTAAGCATAAAAATACAAGTTTGCTTTTGAAATCCTTTTAAAGTTAATTAACAAACATTACGACATATCACGAAGCCCTGCTTAAAAATTTCATCACCATGGCAACAACTCCGGCACCGTTAGTGTTGTTTAGACTTTGTTGAATAGAGGGAAAAAAAAATCGTGTTAACTTATAAGTAACTATTGTGTTTTATTTACAATCCAACTGATGTGTGTGTTTTGTGTAGAAATGATTTAATTTTAGGGAAAATGTGTTCACAAAGATCCGTATTAAAGATCCGTACTAAAGATCTGTATTAAAGATCCGTATTAAAGATCCGTATTAAAGATCCGTATTAAGAGGTTCGTTTTTTTTATCTATACAATAATAAGTTCTGATGTCTCAGGTTCTTAACTTAGTGAAGTTTAAATGTTAAAACTCTGTGTGTGTGTGCGTGTGTGTGTGTGTGTTACCTCGTCCTCACTGGCACTGATCATGTTCTCCTCATCAGGAGAAAGCTCCTCTTCTTCATCCACCAGCACTGCAGACATTTTACCACGTTTTCTGTAAAAAAGAAAAAGTAACAATTATTTCAGCTGGAAAGAAAAAATAAAGACGTTTGTTATTAAATCATGAAAAGTAACATGGTTGTAATTCAGAATTTATCTACACACAAATCTCTGACATCATGACTATATTGATGACACACACATATATATAGCCCTTTTTTATGATTCTCACACAAACACACACACACAATATTACACACAAACACACACTCACACACACACAAACTCACACACACAATCTCACACACACAATCTCACACACACAATCTCACACACACAAACACACAATCTCACACACACAAACACACAATCTCACACACACAAACACACAATCTCACACACACAAACACACAATCTCACACACACACACAAACACAAACACAATCACACACACACACACACACAATCACACACACACACAATCACACACACACACAATCACACACACACACAATCACACACACACACAATCACACACACACACAATCACACACACACACAATCACACACACACACAATCACACACACAATCACACACACACAATCACACACACACAATCACACACACACACAATCACACACACACACAATCACACACACTAAACTGGTCGCTATAATAAACTTATAAGCCACATTAACACAACTAATAACAGTCCTGGATACACTGACTGATAACACAAACACACAACACTTGTTCCTGACTGACTAAAGACACTTCAGGTCCTTTAAGCTCTTGAAGTCTTAAACAACACAAATGTAAAAGAGAGACAAAAGAAACACAAACAAACCTTTTGCTGGAGTCCATGTTGAATCTGTTCACACACAGGCGCACGTGCACAGCAGCAGAGTCGCACAGTAGAACTCTCAAGAGTTATCTTTAACACATAAAACCGCTCAGGGTCAAAACAACATGAACTAAACAACCGTCAGAACATTATATTATGTTTTATTTCTAAATGTACGGTTTGTTTACGAAGACCGCTGCAGATAACGCAATTTTAATCGACTTCACGTCCCCATCGCCAGTGACGCGTCGGCGCAGGATGATGACGTGTGCGGAAATAAAATCCGGCCATCCCAAGGCATGGAGTCTGTTCCAGTTTAAACAAACATTTAATACAATTTTACAAAACCTACAAATCTCATATATAGTAATACACACCAAAGGCTTTTGTCAGTTTATTTTGTTTCAGCACATTTACAACTGTTTTTTTGTTTGTTTGTTTTTTTATTTATTTTTTTATTTTATCACTGAACATATAGATGTTTCTTTTAAAATGAAAATGACACTCAATGTTGATGCAGTTTGGCATTTATTTATTTATTTATTTATTTATTTATTTATCTTTTTTACACTTCTTTTGGGCTTTTCCCTTCAGGGGTCGCCACAGCGAATCATCTCTCTCCACCTCTCCCTATCTTCTGCATCCTCAACACTTGCACCCACTAGCTTCATATCCTCATTAATTACATCCATATACCTCCTCTTTGTCCTTCCTCTTTGCCTCCTGCCTGGCAGCTCCATGTCCAACATTCTCCTACCAATATACTCACTCTCCCTCCTCTGAACATGTCCAAACCATCTTAATCTGTCCTCCCTAACTTTGTCCCCCAATGTCCAACATGAGCTGTCCCTCTGATGTACTCGTTCCTAATCCTGTCCAATCTCGTCACTCCCAAAGAGAACCTTGACATCATCAGTTCGGCTTCCTCTAGCTCTGACTCCTGTCTCTTCTTCAGTGACACTGTCTCTAAACCATACAGCATGGCCGGTCTCACCACTGTCCTGTACACACACCTTCACCTCGATTCTCGCTGATATTTTCCTATCACACAGAACTCCTGACACCTTCCTCCACCCACTCCAACCTGCCTGCACTCGCTTCTTTACCTCTTTCCCACTCTCTCCATTACTCTGGACTTTTTTTTACACAAAATGCAATTATACAAATACGCCACAAATATGTCATTTAATGTCTCGTTAATTTTATCCACTTTATCTAACAAACATTGGAGCACCGTATAAACTGGATGTGTATTGTTTTATTTTGATTCTGATTGGTCATGAAGTTTTGTTAATGTTCCACCTAAATCTGACACCAAACTACTGAGCAAGGATGAACACGATGGAGCGTCAACTTTTGTTCATGTTTCTAGACATCAGCATGTCGACTGAATTAGGAATCACACAGAATGTGTTTGAGACAGAAACATGATTCAATGCTAAACTGGAGGTTAAAAGCTATGGCTATCGTTTGGCCAGTTTCAGCTTCAGCTTCAGAGTGGAAAAAAACGAAAGAAGGAAAGTTCTCTCTTGACACGTGTTTGTGTTTAAGGGGTTAAGTGCTAAATTGTGCACATTGAATTTGTGTTCTTTCAAATGTGTTTTTATTGAGAATTAGTGAAATGTTGTGAGCAACAGAACGAGCGGCAGAAGGTACTGAGCGCACACACGGGTTCCTCTTACCTGTTCTCCTTGCGCCTCTCGTCCTCCCGCTGCCATCTGTTCAGGAGAACGAAGCGCAGATGGAAATGACGGATCAGAGACGTGTGTGTATGTAAATGGAATTCGGTGGACTTAACATTCCTGTCTGCTGTGTGTGTTTTGGGTCTGAATTAAGTATTAATGACTATTAAATAAAGTATAATAAAGAAACACTTGATTGTAACCTTCTGTCAGGACGAAGAGCCAAGCCATTAGGTCCAATTAGCTGGAATCATTCGCTTGAAAGTCTGCGAGAATATATTCATAATATTCATAATATTCATCGTTTAACGTTACACACCGAAACACTGTTTCATCAGCAGCTTCGTAGGCGTACAATTACCGACTATAGCCCATCTGTTGCTGTGTATAAAGTATTGGCCCCTATTTTACCCTTGTCCATCACACACTTGTTTAGCTGCACGACAGAGCAGTTATTATGTGGGTGAAGTTTTCTTCTAAGCAAAACTCCTTACACCAAAGTCTGGATTCTGATTAGTCAGAAGGAGTTGACTTTATTGCAGCTGCAAACTGCAGGTTTATTTAATCGTTAAAAGTTTTATCTGAGGAAACTTTTAAGTTTTCCCAAATCATCAGGACAAGAAGAGTTTACGCTGCTTTGCTTTGTTGCATAAGTAACAGACTGACGTCATGAGCAGTAAATGTAAATATAAATGCATAAAAATATCTGTATGAGGTGTTAGATGTCATGTGAGCCTGCTGAAGAATAAGAGGAATAAGTGGTGGAGACATGGAGACATGCTGCTGTTGCAGGAAATTAATCAACTTCATGCCATAATGTCATTGATTATTTTACTAGACAAGCACCAGACACACACATACTGTACATCACACTCTGTGATGTGATTTAGCTGCACAGACAGAAGCATTAATGTCCAACTCCACAGTAGAACTGGCACAGTTTGAATGTAAACATTTTATGTGAATGGATGGAATTATTTGTGTGTGTGTGTGTGTGTGTGTGTGTGTGTGTGTGTGTGTCTGTGTGTGTATGTGTGTTTAGGGTGATGGTGTTTTAAGGTGTGGTGATGATGTTTAAGGTGATGGTGTTTATGGTGATGGTGATAGAGTATAAAGTGTGGTGAAGGTGTATAAGGTGTGGTGATGTTTAAAGTGATGGTACTTAAGGTGATGGTGAAGGTGTATAAGGTGTGGTGATGATGTTTAAGGTGATGTTTAAGGTGATGGTGTTTAAGGTGATGGCATATAGTTTGAAACTAAACATTTTATTTGGATGGATGGAATTATTTGTGTGTGTGTGTGTGTGTTTAGGGTGATGTTTTTTTAAGGTTATGGTGATGATGTATAAGGTGTGGAGTTAAGATGATGGTGCTTAAGGTGAGGGTGATGGTGTATAAAGTGTGAGGATTGTGTTTATGGTGATGGTGTTTAAGGTATGTTGATGGTGTTTGAGGTAATATTGATGGTGTTTAACGTGTGGTGATGGTGTTTAAGGTGTGGTGATGGTGTTTAAGGTGATGTATAAAGTGTCATAGTGGTGTTCAAGGTGACAGTGATGGGGTAGAATGTGTGATGGTGTATAAGGTGATGGTGAAGGTGTTTAAGGTCAAGGTAATGGTGTATAAGGTGTGGGTATGGTGTTTAAGGTGATGGTGAATAAAGTGATGGTGTTGAAGATGGTGGTGACAGTGTATAAGGTGATGATGGTGTTTAAGCTGATGGTGAATAAAGTGATGGTGTATAATGTGTTCTGATGGTGTTTAAGATGATGATGATGGTGTATAAAGTGTGGGAATTGTTTTTAAGGTGATTGTAATGGTGTATAAGTTGTGGTGATTGTGTTTAAGCTGGTAATGGTGTATAAGGTGTGGGTATGGTGTTTGAGGTGATGGTGATTGTGTAAAAGGTGATGATGATGGTGTTTAAGCTGATGGTAAATGAAGTGATGCATAAGATGTGGTGATGGTGTTTATGTTGATGGTGAATAAGGTAATGATGATTTTGCTTAAGCTTTGGTGTTTAAAGTGTGGTGATGATGTTTAAGGTGATGGTGTATAAAGTGTGGTGATGATGGTTAAGATGATGGTGTTTAAGGTGGTGGTGTATAATTGTGGTGATGGTGTTTAAGGTGTGGGGATGTGTGGTTTAGGTGATGTGTTTAAGGTGATGGGTTTAAGGTGAGGTGCGGTATAGTGTGTGATGGTGTATAAGGTGGTGGTGTTTAAGGGAGGTGTTTAAGGTGTGTGAGTGGTGTTTAAGGTGTGGTATGTATTTGGGTGATGGTGTTAAGGTGGGGTGTTGTGTTGGATGGTGTTAGGTGGTTTAATGGTGAGTGTTAAGTGGTGTGTGTAAGGTGTTGGTGATGTGTTGGTGTTAGTTGGTGGATGGTGTTAAGGTGATGGTGTTTTAGTGTGGGTTTGTGGTTGGGTTGTAATAGTGGATGGTGTTAGAGGTGGTGGGTGTAGTTAAAGGTTGGGTGATGGGTGTGGTTTAAGGTGTGGGTTTAAGGTGGTGGTTGTTGGGTGTTGGTGAGTAAGGTGTGGTGTGTTTAGTGAAGTGGTGTGTGTGTTTAGGGGGTGTTAAGTGAGTGTTTAAGTGATGTGTTAAGTGTGTGGTGTTTAAGGTGAGGGTTTAAGGTGTGGGTATGTGGTTTAAGGGTGGATGGTTTAAAGTGTGATGGTGTGGTTTAAGGTGATGGTGTTTAAGGGGATGGTGTTTAAGGTATGGTGTTAGGTTTGGTGATGGTGTTTAGTGGTGTGTTTTAAAGGTT
Source organism: Tachysurus vachellii (assembly GCF_030014155.1). NCBI lineage: Eukaryota > Metazoa > Chordata > Actinopteri > Siluriformes > Bagridae > Tachysurus > Tachysurus vachellii. Next base: position 16,021,187 of record NC_083485.1, read on the forward strand.
GGTATGGTGTGTATAAGTGAGGTGGGTTTAGGTGAGGTGTTTAAAGTGGGATGGTTGTGAGGTGTTTAGTGATGGTGTAAGGTTTGGTATGGGTTGGTGTGTTTAAGGTGTGTTTAAGGTGGATGGTGTTTAAGGGAGTGTTGTATGGTTTGGTGATGGTGTTTTAAGTGTGTTTAGGTGATGGTTTAAGTTGTGTTGTTGGTATGGTGTGGTTAGTGTTTAAGTGTGGTGTTAGGTTAGTGGGGTGATGGTTTTTTAGTGATGGTGTTTAATTGGTGGGATTTTAAGGTGTGGGTTAGGGGGTGTTTAGTGAGGTGTAAGTTTGGTGATGGTGTTTTAAGGTGATGGTGTTTAAGTGATGGTGTATAGGTTTGGTATGGTGTTTAAGGTGATGGTGTTTAAAGGTGTGAGTGATGGTGTTTAAGGTGAGGTGTATAAGTTTGGTGATGGTGTTTAAGTGTGGTGTTTAGTGATGGTGTTATGTGTGTGTGTTTAAGGTGATGGTGTTTAAGTGTGTTGTTGTATGGTGTTTAAGTGTGTGTTTAAGTGTGTTTTAATGTGTGTTAAGTGATGTGTATAAGGTTTGGTGATGTTTAAGTGTGGTGTTATGGTTGGTTTTAAGTGATGGTGTTTAAGTGATGGTGTTTAAGGTGATGGTGTTTAGGTGAGGTTGTATAAGTTTGGTGATGGTGTTTAAGGTGATGGTGTTAAGGTTTGGTGTGGGTTTTAAGGTGGATGGGTTTAAGGTGATGGTGTTAAGTTTGTAGATGGTGTTTAAGGTTGGTGTTTTTAAGGTGAGGGTGTTTAAGTGTGGTGAGGTGGTTTAAGGTATGGTGTTAAGGTGATGGTGTTTAAGTGATGTGTTTGGTGATGGTGTTTAAGGTGATGGTGTATAAGGTGTGCTGTTAGGTGTTTATGGTGTTTAAGGTGATGGTGTTTAAGTGTGGTGGTTAAGTGTTGTGATGGTGTTTAAGGTGATGGTGTTTAAGTGTGGTGGATGTGTTTAAGTGATGGTGTTTAAGGTGATGGTGTTTAATGTGATGGTGTATAAGGTTTGGTCATGGTGTATAAGGTTTGGTGATGGTGTTTAAGGTGATGGTGTTTAAGGTGATGGTGTTTAAAGTGTGGTGATGGTGTTTAAGGTGATGGTGTTTAAGGTGATGGTGTTTAAGGTGATGGTGTTTAATGTGAGGGTGTTTAAGGTGATGGTGTATAAGGTGTGGTGATGGTGTTTAATGTGAGGGTGTATAAGGTTTGGTGATGGTGTTTAAGGTGATGGTGTTTAATGTGATGGTGTATAAGGTTTGGTCATGGTGTTTAAGGTGATGGTGTTTAAAGTGTGGTGTTTAAGGTGATGGTGTTTAAGGTGACGGTGTATAAGGTTTGGTGATGGTGTTTAAAGTGTGGTGTTTAATGTGATGGTGTTTAATGTGTGGTGTTTAAGGTGATGCTGTTTAATGTGATGCTGTTTAATGTGTGGTGTTTAAAGTGATGGTGTTTAAAGTGTGGTGTTTAATGTGTGGTGTTTAAAGTGATGGTGTATACGGTTTGGTGGTGGTGTTTAAGGTGATGGTGTTTAAAGTGTGGTGATGGTGTTTAAGGTGATGGTGTTTAAGGTGATGGTGTATAAGGTTTGGTGATGGTGTTTAAGGTGATGGTGTTTAAAGTGTGGTGATGGTGTTTAAGGTGATGGTGTTTAAGGTGATGGTGTATAAGGTTTGGTGATGGTGTTTAAGGTGATGGTGTTTAAAGTGTGGTGTTTAAGGTGATGGTGTTTAAGGTGATGGTGTTTAAGGTGACGGTGTATAAGGTTTGGTGATGGTGTTTAAAGTGTGGTGTTTAAGGTGATGGTGTTTAATGTGATGGTGTATAAGGTTTGGTCATGGTGTTTAAGGTGATGGTGTTTAAAGTGTGGTGTTTAAGGTGATTGTGTTTAAGGTGATGGTGTTTAAGGTGACGGTGTATACGGTTTGGTGATGGTGTTTAAAGTGAGGGTGTTTAAAGTGTGGTGTTTAAGGTGATGGTGTTTAAAGTGATGGTGTTTAAAGTGTGGTGTTTAAAGTGATGGTGTTTAAAGTGATGGTGTTTAAAGTGATGGTGTTTAAAGTGTGGTGTTTAAAGTGATGGTGTTTAAAGTGTGGTGTTTAATGTGTGGTGTTTAAGGTGATGGTGTTTAAAGTGTGGTGATGGTGTTTAAGGTTATGGTGTATAAGGTGTGGTGATGGTGTTTAATGTGAGGGTGTATAAGGTTTGGTGATGGTGTTTAAGGTGATGGTGTTTAATGTGATGGTGTATAAGGTTTGGTCATGGTGTTTAAAGTGTGGTGTTTAAGGTGATGGTGTTTAAGGTGATGGTGTTTAAGGTGACGGTGTATAAGGTTTGGTGATGGTGTTTAAAGTGATGGTGTTTAAAGTGTGGTGTTTAAGGTGATTGTGTTTAAAGTGATGGTGTTTAAAGTGTGGTGTTTAAAGTGATGGTGTTTAAAGTGTGGTGTTTAATGTGTGGTGTTTAAGGTGATGGTGTTTAAGGTGATGGTGTCTAAGGTGACGGTGTATAAGGTTTGGTGATGGTGTTTAAAGTGTGGTGTTTAAAGTGTGGTGTTTAAGGTGATGGTGTTTAATGTGTGGTGTTTAAAGTGATGGTGTTTAAAGTGATGGTGTTTAAAGTGTGGTGTTTGATGAAGATAAAAAAGAAGAACACAGAGGATCCTCATGTGTGAAGTACAGGAAAGTACTAGTTTTTATTCCTTCATATTCAAACTTCACAAACAGCGTGAACTTGTACAATACCTCAAGAAGAGTGAAAATTACAAAAAAGTGCTGGTAACATTTACAAAAAAATCATCATCCTTACTTTTGCGACAATCAGTTATTCTTCCACTCCTTTTTTTAGTCTTTTGTATTAAGGCTTAATACTTCTGTATAAAGTATATGCAAGATAAGTCTTCACAGTTTTTTTCGAAAAAAAAAGTCACAATATTATGTAACATAATGAAGCTTTTACAGCTATTTTTCTGTATAATAACAAATACACATCACTGGTAATTATACGTGAAATACAGGGCTTACTGTAAAATGGCAGGTAATGATACTGACTGCTGAAATAAATCCTCTTTTTTTTCGTTTTATGTTTTCCTTAAACACGTTTATAGGAAAGGTTACATGAAGGTAGCGCTGCGATAACTGAAGGAGAAGAGAATGAAAGGAATAGTATGTCTTAAAAACAAACAAACAAACAAACAAACAAACAAAAAACAAAACAAAAACAAAAAAAATAACAAGGGAGATCGCCTCCAAACTTTGGCACATCCCTTTAAATGTTCTTTCTTTCTTTTTTCTGGAAATCAGGTTTATTTTGCTGCTGCTGCTGTTGTTGTTGTTGTTGTTGTTGTTGTTGTGAGCGAGACTGGTGTAAGGTGAGATCATGCTGCGTTGTAAGGTGCTGAATCAGACGCATCAGAAGACTCGACTCGACTCGACTCGGCCGTGATAAGGTGCATTTCTAAGACTCAAAGCATGGAGGCTTTTTATATCCCACTAACAAAGTCAGTAATCAGTTTAGTAATAATAATAATAATAATAATAATAATAATAATAATAATAATAAAAACAATAACAACAATCATCAGAATCAGAATCATTATAATACCAAGAATAATTTACAAAAGAAGACAAAAACAACTTTATGACCAATAGTCTCGAGGCGACCTTGTGAGTTCATGCGTGCTTAAAAAAACAAAACAAAACAAACAAACCAACAAAGTTCTTTCTTTATGCTGTGTGTGTGTGTTAGGTGTGTGCCGACATCCTGTGTGTGTGTGTGTGTTTGTGAGTTTGTTTATTACCCATCTTGTGTGATAATGGTGCCGTTCTGGTGTTCATGATGGTGTGTGTGTGTGTGTGTGTGTGTGTGATGGTCGGCACACATCTAACCGATGGTGTTTCCAGAGCGTGAGTATGTGAGGCTCTGAACTGAATGCGACACAGAACGAAGCAGATATTCTTTATTTTATTATTATTATTTATTTATTATTTTTTATGTATTTCTTTCTCTTTTTTTTTTTTTTAATCCGGGGATTTTTCCATAAGCTGCACTAGTTTACAGATCAGCGTTATGAGAGCTCTAGCCCTAAATTGACCCTCATGCACACGGTTAAAGTGACGCGACAAAGCTCGCTTTAAATCACCTACATCACGACAAAGCGGTTTTGGTTTTAGTGCAAACACAATCGCTGGCTTCAGCTTCTGGAGAATAACAAGCTCACCAAGAAAGATCACATTGAAGGCACATACTTATGCTTCCTCTAACACGCGACGATTTTGAGACGTGACACCTTTTATTTATTTACTTATTTATTTATTTATTTTTTTTTGCGACACCTTTCAATAAACACCACGAAGCGCTTATTACATTAAAGCCACTAGTTCTGACAAAATCCAAAAAAATTCATCACTACTTATGATTGCTATCGATTATTAATGAGCGTAGAGAAAAAAATCAGCCGTAAAGGAAAGAAGCTGTGGATTTGTGCTTTTCCTTTACGGCTGATTTTCCCGGCCTGTGTGTGTGCGTGACTCTTAAAGTCGCACGCAGAAATAAAGGAACAGCTTTCCTATAGACAGGCGTTTACACTGATTACACTCCCACTCACAAGGGTTTTTTTATCTCTCCTTTTTTTTCTCCAGCGTGTCCCGGGAACACGACGCCTGCTCTTCTGTTTGCTGTGTGAAAAGCGTGACGACAAAAACCAGTGATGACAAACAGAAGGAAGAAAAAGTCCATCTTTTGTACACACTACGTCTTTTATATTACTGGAGTTAACAGATCCAAGAACGGAGAGAAACCGCTGTGAACGTCGGTGTGTTTTTTTTTTGTTCATTTAATCCATTAAAATCTTTTTTCAACAGATTTTTGGCGCCGTGTTTTCGGGACGAATCCCTGGAGCTCCGTTTCCACCGTCTCTGCTTGTTTGTTTTTTCTCTCTTTTCCCCTAAAACAATGACACGAGGAAACCGGAAGTACTAAAGTTCGAACGCGCCTCGTCCTCTTCGCCTGTATCGCTCCGTCGAGCACGAATCCGGCGCTGGCGTGAGCGAGCGCGAGCCTCCAGGACGTCACGTGTCACACACCTTTCTCTTTTACTTTTCTTCATTTTTTTTGTACTTTTTAAATATTTAAAAAATTCTCAGCTCTCTCTCTCTCTCTCACACACACACACACAGACAGCATGGTGCGAGTGCACAGGCAGCTCACCATCACACTCCATCTCTTCTCCTCTGTTCTCTACTACAAACTGACGCTTATCCAAGAAGACGACTATTACTTTAGTGCAAATCTCTTTTTTCTTTTTTTAAAAAAAATTTTTTTTTTGAAAAAGTGGCAGTCGGGGGTGTTGTCGTTGTCGTCGTTGTTGAAGAAGAAGACGAAGAAGAAGAGCATTTTGAGATAAAGAGCGTGAGACGACTTTTACGCTTTTAGTGGTTTCGTAAAATTGGCTGAACTTTTATTTAAGTGGTTTCCCTTTTTGTTTGATTATTTTTTTTCCTTCTGTAACGTTTACAGGTTTAAGACGTCGGGCACCTGCTGATACTCAGCTCTCATATCACCAGATATATATTTATAGGATCATGGGGAAAAATAACACAAAACTTCAAACGTCGTTTAAAATTTGATGGAAAAATGTGAGCTAAATAAACAAAATGAACTGATTCCACTTTGATAAAAAAAAGAATCAGATTTGAAAACTGTGATCCTGGGAGTCGAGAGGAAACACAGAAGGCAGAAGGCACGCTCAGGAAGGTCTGAAGGTGTGGATGATGCCCATGTCCTGGTGGTTGGTATCAGCACGTACCTTCGGTCGCTAATCGAACCTTTTTTTTTTTTTTTTACAAATTCAATACCATTTTATTTATTTATTTATTTATTTATTTTTGTTTGGTGACGTGACGGACAGTGACGCCGTGTCCTGTGCTGCTTGTTTGTGTCTCACTTTAGTCCAGTGTTCGACAAGTCAAAAGTAGAAAATAACGGCTGTGTACACACACACACCCGCACACACACACCCGCACACACACACACACACATTCCAACAACCGAAAACAAAACCAACAGGAGAAACAGGGCAGGAAGCCGAGCTCACCGCTGGAACAGCAGTCGTCACGAAGCAAACACACGAGAAAGATTTTTTAAAAAATAATTAAAAAAAAGTTTTACGTTTATTTTTTTAAAAATTGAACTGCAGCATATAATTTAGGGTTGCTTAGTTACTTCTTTTATTATTTCTGTGTTTCTTTATTCCTTTGAACAAGTCAAATCTTTTTCTAGCGTCACTACGACAGCGTCGCTGCGTACAGAAGAAACCTTTAGCATGAGGCCAGAATGGAAGAAAAGAAAAAGGAAGGAAGAAAGAGTGAAAGTGAGTGAGGTGTAAGAGCTCGTGTACATGTGAGTGTGTGTGTGTGTGTGTGTGTGTGTGTGTGTGTGTGTTAGTCAGCTAAGGAAAAGCAGGGCAGAATAAACAGACTCCAGATTAACAGCACTGTCTTCTACATGACCTTAAAACGGGAAGTCGGATGCTAACAGGGACAGATGGCTATAAATATATATGTGTACATGTGGAGATAGAGATATATAGATATATAGATATAGATATGTGTGTGTGTGTGTATGTGTGTGTGTGTGTATAAATATATATATATGTGGACAGATATTAGCTAACCCATGTACTCTAAATGAACTCATGCTTCACCATAATATTGCCTTTATCTAATGACCACGGGCTTTACATTCTACTCTGATATCAACGTTTTCCACCCAACGTATTTACACTACAGAATAAAAGTCATGGATATTTACCTCACAGGAAACAAACAAACAAACAAACAAAAACATAAACAGGGAACGTTTGGTCCTTTAGGTCGTCATGACGACACGCACGAATATCGCTCGCGGTTGCTTTTGTTGTTGTCTGTGTGTGTGTGTGTGTGTGTGTGTGTGTGAGACTGAGCGAACCCATGCAAGATGCTGTAAAATACGAAAACATGCGTAGAAACAGGCACTAGAGTTTCAAACGTGTGACGTGTTTTTGTGAGAAGATTCGTGCGAGAGCGTCTGTGAGAAAACATCAATAATAATACAAATAATAATAATAATAATAATAATAATATTATAATAATGTGCAAACAAATACACAGCTTGGTCCTTTTTAATTGATCAACAAAAGAAAAACAGATGAATAATTTTACAAAAATATTCAGAAGGAAATTAAAGCGGGACTGATTCGTTCCACTGATCCAGTGCATTTTAATCCTCGTTTATTCATCCATTTATTTGAAAGAAAGCCGATCGGCTGAAACCCGACCGATCGATCGACCAACCGACCGAACGCACGTTAACGACTTTGTAATATGTTTTTCTTTTCTGTTTTTCTCCTAAATCACTGCACAGGTGTCAAGTCAGATTTTTTTAATGATCTGATTTTTTATTTTTATTTTTTTAAAAATGAATAAATAATCAGTTTTTTTGGTCTCTGTAAGTTTGAGCAGATTCTGATGTTGTGTTTAAACTTCGGCTAAAAATCAAAACAAATCGTAACAAATCACGTGAAGACGTCTGATGCACAGACACGCTGATGCTCTTTGGTGTTTACAGGAACGAAAACAACAACAACAACAACAATAATAATAATAATAATAATAATAATAATTACGCCTCTTACACTGTTCATGTGTTTTCTTTTTTACTGAAATTAAATTAAAGGGAAAATTATTAGGAATAAAGACGGAGCTCGATCAGCGTGGAAGCTTCAGGCAGCTGAGATTAGCATTAGCGTTAGCATTAGCAGCCCAGCATAGATACAGCGCACGTGACCCAAAGCACGTAGTGAAAGTCGCACAGTGCAGGTGGATCTGTTCGGACCGCTGAGAGGCTCGAGAGCGTCTGCGGGCGTTTTAACACTCGGACGCCGTCTCTCACGCAGCAGAACGTTTCCTCACGCTTCACATCAGTGTTTTTATGGAACACACACCGGACGCCGCACGCTTCTGTCTGTATTAGAGTTAACGTCCATCCTGAGCGCGAGCACACCGTACTCCATATAATAAATACTGTAACACACCACGACCAGCTCACACTCACAACCGTGTGTGTAAGAGTGTGTAAGAGAGAGAGAGTGTGTTTTGTGTGTGTGTTTATCGTCACACTTCTCTATCGCACGGCTGCTGATTAAATCCCGTCTCTCTCTTAGGTTTTTTTTTATATTCCATTAAATCAGTCAGAGAAATAAAAAGCTCTTTTTCTGTAAATATCTGTGAGCGAATTCGGTCTCCAGACGATTTGTGTGTGTGTGTCTTTCTGATATGATCAGGGATTATTGTGGAAGTGAAGTTACTCTGTGGAGCGAGTGAAGGTGATAAACGAGTGTTGGTCGGCATGCGGCAGAAATGTGGAGAACGAGAGGAATGCTTTCTCCAATGTTTCATTGATTTGATTCTTTTTTCATTTCTGCTGATAATTAAAAGTGTTCCGAAAGACAAAGAAGCAGAAGGTTGATATTTTTGGGGCTGAATAGCTGAGAGAAGTGAGGAATGTCTGTGATTAATCAGGGGAATGTGAGCGACGGCTGAGATTTCCGACACGTATGTTTTTCTTCCTCACATTGACGCTGCTTTTATTTTCTCAAGGACGAGTTTTTGTGGCAAAAGCGACACGACGACGCGGCTACAATACTGACGTCCGGGATAATGATGGGGATGATAATACTGCAGCTCCCAAAGTCTGACGTTCTACAGATCATTCAGAATATTTAGCGTGAACTGGACCATGAGCTTCAGAGGTTCATCACCTCAATACATCTGAACATCCACACGCTCTGGTGTGGAACTTTTCTTATTAAATTATTATTATTAAAAAAAAAAGATTGAATAAAATCTTTATGTTGGGCCTAAAATAGGAAATCTGACTTCTGCCTCATTCTATTTCCTTAAACTGCTGTGGGATTAATAATATTCCAGGAGAACTGGGAAGAGTCGCGATTCTGGATTCGGATAAAATATCTTAAATAAATCTAAAGAATTTCTTCCTGGTTACAGTTTAGTGCTTTAATCAGAAGAGACGATTTTATTGGTTGTTTCTCTTCTATCTGCAGCGTCGGCGTGTTTCCCCTCCGCTTCCACATGACTGTTCCTGAACAATCCACATCCTCTTATTAACCAGAAAAAACGCTCGCATCAGCATGCACTGGTGTGTGTATCAGCGAGTGGATTAGGTTTGTGTGTGTGTGTGTGTGTGTGTTAATTTCATACGCAAGCTCCTACTGCACTATTATCCGCTCTGATAAATGAAGAATAATCTGCTTCTGTATTTCATAAATATTTGTTCTTCTCTAAGTCTCTGTATACTGTCTCGTGTGTAGAATAAAGATCTGTTGTTATAAACAAGGTGTGTGTGTGTGTGTGTGTGTGTGTTTCCTCTTTGGATTGGTATCGTTACTGCTGTAAATGTACAGATGCTGAAATGAAAGTGGATGAATAAAGCAGCCGTGATTTAAAGCAGCTGTGAGTAAAAACCTCAAAGTAGGAGGTGACGTGAGGTGACGTGACGTGACGTGACGTGACGTGATGAGACGAAAGCCTCGATACAGCCACGGTTTAATTAAAGAAGGAAATCTCTGATGGCTGTCGGACACGAAGACGTGAATGTGGGCGTGTTAATATGTCACAGGTTCACGTGTACGACTGAATAATTCCATTACTTTAGTGTGTTTTTTTCTGACTCCTTCTCTCTCTCTCTCTCTCTCTCTCTCTCTCTCTCTGTCTCTCGCTCTGTCTCTCTCTGCTGTCGATCACAGTGATAGCCAATCGTGTGAGCTCGTGTATATGGAAGAGGGCAGACTGCACTTTCTTCTGAGTTCCTCGGTCACTCTGCTCTGTGATGCAGCAGGTGTTAAAGATGGCTGACGTCACACATCTCCCAGGAAGCACGTGTTAGCCTTCGCTTCTCCGGTCGGAAGCTATTGAGAGCTGGCTGGTGGGCGGGAATCGGCCAAGACTAAAACTCGGGGGGAGGGGAAAGAAGCGTATGTGCGTATTTTTTCGGCGCTGCACGCTGTGTGTTTGTTCCAGAACGCGCGGCGTCTTTCTGACATGATCAATACTGACGGAGTAGCAGATTTTACAGTGAACAGATTCTGGGATTCAGCGCGGATTCGTTTCCTCGAACGTTACTGTGAAAGTGTGAGCTTTAGTTTAATCGTACGGATAAAACGTCGAACCGCAACACAGCAAAACGTTCACTACACTAATATTCCACAGCATAAAACATCGCAATGATTATCGGCACTTTTCTACTCACGATATCACACACACACACAAACACACACACACACACACACACTCAGGACACAACACACTTCCTCTACAGAGCCGAACTAAAGGTTAAAGTCTAAGTGCTGACGTTGTAAAGCGGAAGAAATCACATTACACAAAAAAAGGCTCTGCAAATAACTTTTTTTTTTTTTTTTATCTGTGTATGTGTGTGTGTGTGTGTGTGTGTGGTAAACCAGGGCACTTTGGACGAAAATATTGAATAAAAACGGTGTTATTTTGGTGATTTCAGGGCTCAGGACACACACCCTTACTCACGGTGCTGACGTTACACAAGGCAAAGCACAGGGTTTATTATTCTCTTAAAAATGTTTCCTAGTTTTTTTATTTGATCTGTATTTCATTATTGCTGGTAATCAATACTTTAAACTTCACTTGGGATTTGTTTCAGGCAGTGATTAAGTTTGCTAGTGAAAGAATACTGTACAGTTTTATGATTCTTATGATTAATATTATAACACATGGTGTTGTGGGTGACGGTGACGTAGAGTTTCAAGCTTGCAGCTATACAAAGAGGCACTTTGTTATTAAACGGCTTTTTTTTTCGACAACAAAACAAAAAAATCGTTGCTTGTTTTATTGTATGTACAGCATTGTGTGTGTGTGTGTGTGTGTGTGTGTGTGTGTGTGTGTGTGTGTGTGTGTAGTTCTGGGGTGTTGATGACAATTCTAACCCCTTCAGACCCTGATTGGTTGTTTGTGGTTTGTGGATACGAAGGGGGAGGAGCGGCATGTGTGTGTGTGTGTGTGTGTGTGTGTGTGTGTGTGTGTAGGTGTGTGTGTGTGTGTGTGTGGGGGGGGGGTGTCGATGAAGGGGTGTAGCCAGGGCAACCAATAAAAGTCGAGCTTTTTTTTTAGCACTCGTGTGAAACGTGAGACGGTGCTGATGAGAAAAGCGAAAGAAGAAAAAGTACATAAATACAGTGATGTGTTAATATTTAAATACAAGTAGACGTGTCTTTTATATATGTTTACACAAATAATCAGCATATAATAATAATAATAATAATAATAATAATAATAATGTACTGACGGTGTGTGAAGCGGTTTTAACTGAAGGGTTTTTTGAATTAAAACTGCTGAGACACTTGATGAACGTCTCTGCGGAGCTTCTGAATAACGCTGTCGGAGTTTCAGATATGAGTGTGTATGAGAACGTGAATCATACCAGCGTGTTGTGATGTGAAAGAAAGAAAGAAAGAAAGAAAGAAAGAAAGAAAGAAAGAAAGAAAAAAGTAGAGATATTGTTTTGTACCAGCAGATAAAGGCGGTGTGAAGTTACATATTATTTCTGTGCCCAAAAGAAAACAAACTACCAGATAGGAAAAGTGTAAAAATATAAAGAACAAATCCCAAGACACACACACACACACACACACACACACACACACACACACACACACACACACACATACTTTAGCATATCTGTAAGAGTAAAATTCTGTAACTGTACACTAAAAAGAATAAAAACTAGAGCATTTTGTGTGTGTGTGTGTGTGTGTGTGTGTGTGTGTGTAAATGAATAAATGTGAAAAATGAACATAAAACCCCCAAAAAACTGAAATACCTGCTGAAAATCTTGTGATGAAATCATGTTAAAAAAGAAAGAAAAACAAAACTCAAACGTATCGTCTGCTATAAATCAAACGAATCAGATAACAGAAGCGAATGTCCTCCAGTTTAGCCTCGGAAGATGTTTCACTGTCTTAAGCAGACGTGTGGACGTGAGACGTTAGGTGGCGAGGGCGTGGCCTGTATGTGAAGGGTGGAGCTCAGCGTTAGAAGTAATTCAGATGATAATAAACTTCTTCACAGTTAATTAACAAACTAAGTGTGGTGTTCTGAGGGGAGTGTGTGAGGCTAATCTGGGGTGTGAGGCTAATCTGGTGTGTGAGGCTAATCTGGTGTGTGAGGCTAATCTGGGGTGTGAGGCTAATCCTGTGTGTGAGGCTAATCTGGTGTGTGAGGCTAATCTGGTGTGTGAGGCTAATCTGGTGTGTGAAGCTAATCTGGTGTGTGAGGCTAATCTGGGGTGTGAGGCTAATCTGGTGTGTGAGGCTAATCTGGGGTGTGAAGCTAATCTGGTGTGTGAGGCTAATCTGGGGTGTGAGGCTAATCTGGGGTGTGAGGCTAATCTGGTGTGTGAGGCTAATCCTGTGTGTGAGGCTAATCTGGGGTGTGAGGCTAATCTGGGGTGTGAGGCTAATCTGGTGTGTGAGGCTAATCTGGGGTGTGAGGCTAATCTGGTGTGTGAGGCTAATCTGGGGTGTGAGGCTAATTTTGGGTGTGAGGCTAATCCTGTGTGTGAGGCTAATCTGGGGTGTGAGGCTAATCTGGGGTGTGAGGCTAATTTTGGGTGTGAGGCTAATCCTGAGTGTGAGGCTAATCTGGGGTGTGAGGCTAATCTGGGGTGTGAGGCTAATCTGGAGGATATACTCTACTGTTACGTGTTAGCTACGTTAGCCTCGGAGTCGTAGCACAAGGCAGATGTCGTGTGTTTGATCTGGAGGAGGACGTTGTGTTTGGGTTTTTGGGACGGTGTAGATGTGTAAAAAAACAAACAACAGGTGAAAAGATAGATAGATAGATAGATAGATAGATAGATATTTCTTTTTTTTGAGTTCTTTTTTCTTTTTTTAAATACATGAAGGTAAAGAGTGTCTGAGCTCGAACCTCGGCGATAACACGAGAAGGTGATTATAGATAAAAACTGAACGGCGAAGTTATATAGAAGTGTACTGAGAAATAGTGTGTGTGTGTGTGTGTGTGTTTGTGATTGTGTGTGAATGAGTGTGTGAGTGAGGTTGTGTGTGTGTGTGTGTGTGCGTAAATAACAGGTGATTTGCACCGCTGTATTGCGAGAGCACCTTGTACACGCTTTAGTGCATTTTGGTTGTTAAATGTCATTAAGGCTGGTTTTAAGGGCACAAACATGATGGCCGACAAAATGTGTTCTTCATCATCATCATCATCATCATCATCATCAAGGTGTTTGTTTTATTTCTTTAAAGAATCCTAGATGATGTGCAGCCCGTCTGCTAATCCTCAGCGAACAGATAAACGAGTCTTCACTCCTAAGACTCGGGCTTGAACTGAATCACAAAACGAATCGTGGAGCTTGAAGCGATTCGCTCGTCTGATTCGCTCGGCTTTTGATTGGTTCACGAAGTCTTAATGTTGTAAATAGGACGTGAACCGAATTCCCAGAATTCTCTGGCACGTTCTTATCCTTCTGATAAACAACAGGAGGTTCGTCTGCTGAGAGACTCGGAGAAACGGCTCAGACATGTGCCGATGATCAGCTCAGTGAAGTCTGGTGTACAGGTGTGTGTACAGGTGTGTGTACAGGTGTGTGTACAGGTGTGTGTACAGGTGTGTGTACAGGTGTGTGGTGCAGCTCAGGTGAAGGTCTCTGTGTCATAATAAATGCAGGTTCACTCTGTTTGGTCTTGGACAATAAACTGCTGTTTTCAACGTGTACGTGTTGAACGTCAAAATATATATTTGTGTGCAAAGAGACGTAAAATTTCAATTGTGGCTTTTAATCTGTGATTAATATTCAATTGTTTTGTCTAAAAAGTTTCACTTAGTTTAAGTTTATTCTTGACTTTTTTTGTGTTATACTTTTTGGATTTTAATCCTTAATCTTACTTTAGTTTAACATTTGGTTGAATCTTTGCTGTATATTTGGCTTGATGTGGTTTAACGCGTCGGACAGCTGACTGATTGTCTTTAGTTTCTTTGATAAAGGGAAAGTTTGTTTGTTCAGAAAGAAGCATGAGGTCACGACAGATCGTTTCTTTCTCGTCTCGTGAATCTGATATTTTATCGGCTTTGTGTCTCGACGTCTCCAGAGAGAAACTTCTAGCAGGTGAGAAAACGGCATTTAATCACAGAGGTTTCTGTGTGACGATTCGTCCGCTGGTTACGGACCAGACACGAAGCCTCCTTCATTTCTATTGGCTGATGGAGACGTGGATTTGTGAACGCGGTGTATCAGAGCGCGGTGTGTATGAGCGCTGTCTAATACGCATTCAAAGTCTGATGTCCTTTTCCTTAAAAAGTGGGCGGAGCTAACACGCTGAGCGCTCTGGTGAAGGTGAAGGGCTTCGTCTCTCCTCCTCACGCTCTACGTGTCTAATTAAAGCACACTGAGCTCTGGGCTGATGTAATCTCACTGCAACAGGAAATGACATCAGTCCAACCTTCCTGAAGGTTCCACACACACACACACACACACACACACAGAGCTGTGCACTCAAACCCATTAATACAGTATGATGATGAAATGAGAATAAAACATTGGCACATGCCTGAGTGTCTCTCACAACCGGACACGACTTCCTGTTTGATAATAAAGCGCATCATCTCCTGCAAGTGTGTGTGTGTGTGTGTGTGTGTGTGTGTGTGTGTGTGTGAGGAAGTGGACTGAGGCCTGTCGCTGCGCTGTGCTCTGGGGGTGTGTGTTATTTATTTCATTTGCTGTGATTGTTCTTGTGAAGTTGTGAAACTCTGCTGGCGGATAACACACACACACACACACACACACACACACACACACACACACAAACGCAGTACCTGCACTGCACATTGCAAAGGAAGCCCTACAGTTCAGGCATCTCTCTCTCTCACACACACACACACACACAATCTTTGCACAATACACAATAAAAAGCTGCACAACCAACAACACAACTGCCTCTACAACACAATTTATATTCACAACACACACACGTTTCAGATGTTGTTTGGTATGAAACGGTTCACTGTGTGTCTGTGTGTGTTTCAGCGTATGAGACTGCTGGTGGGGATGCAGAAAGATTTTAAAACAACCCCCCACCCCCCAACCACCCCACACACACACACATATACACACACACACGACATGGTACGGATTTAAATAGGAAGAAAAAACAAACAAAAACACACAACCACCAAAACAAACACATCACAAGTGAATACTAGCGAGTGCTAATAACAAAATCGCAAAACATTAATCATCATCATCATCATCATCATCATCTCGTAAAAAAAGAAAGAAAAGAAATGAAAAGAGAAAGAAACAAAGCTACTGAACACAAAACTCAACTCATTTAGATAAAAACGCTTTTTCTCTCTCTAAAACTAGAACCTCTGTGGTAACAGTAGTGCACTTATCGGTTTCTGCAGTGCAAAACATAGACGTGAGAAAAAACCATGCAGTCCTTTTTCTCCAAAAAAAAACAAAACAATAAAAAAAAATAAAATAAAATCCTTTAAAACCGACAAAGCAGGAAAAAAAAAAAAACTCAGTTGAAACAATTTCATACGAAGCACAGGCGTTTAAAAGTGTGCAAAGTAACACTCTGATGTTTTGTTTCTCGATAAATGAACATATTATTATTTCTTTTTTATTTTTGTTGGAAAATGAAATTTATTATTATTACGATTGCTTTTTTTTTTTTTTGTCACGACGGTAAATAACACGGTGGGCGTGTGGATGTGAAGAGAGCGAGCAGCGGACTAAAGCCGGGCAGCAATGCTGAAATGACCTCATTGTCACACACACACACACACACACACACACACACACACACACACACACACTGGGCTGTGTTTAAACACACAAAATAAAACTGGGTTTCTTACAGGGGAAATGATCTAGTGACTCAAACTGGCAACCCGCAGTGTGGGAAGTCGAAAGCTAGTGCACTATGTAGTGAACAGGGGGAGATTTTGGACACGTCTCTTTGACTGTTTGTGGGCCGTAAGATCAGACACAGATCCTAAAATAGTGCACTAGACGGTACGTCGTCTAGCAGTACGTGTGGTTTTGGACACGTCTCGATCTCTACTCTTTTTTTTTTCCACTACAAAGGGTTTAGGGCTCATGAGTAGTGCACTTCAGGCTGTAACCATCCTACAGCGATGCATTGTGGGAATTTACCAGAACTAAATGTTCCAGGACTCTTAAAATAGCTCAGGAGGACAGGGTGTGGCTTTGGACACCTCTCTCTCTTTCTGTGTCTTTCTACTTTTTCCCACTGGGCCACAACACTGGGCTTAGGGATGAAAAGTAGTCAAAAATCAGTCAGCAATAAATGAGACGGTGTTGATATTCTGTCTCTTTATTTTCTTTGCATTTTTGAAGAAAACCCTAAAATAGTGCACTAGCTAGGTCTCTCTGTCTGTCATTCTGTCTGTCTGTCGGTCTGTCTCTCTGTGTCTGTCTGTCTGTGTCTCTGTCTCTCTGTCTGTCTCTGTCTGTCTGTCTCTGTTTTTCTGTCGGTCTGTCTCTCTCTGTGTCTGTCTGCCTGCGTCTCTGTCTGTCTGTGTCTCTGTCTGTTTGTCTGTCTGTCTGTCTGTCTGTCTGTCTGTTTGTCTGTCTGTCTGTCTGTCTGTCTGTCTGTCTGTCTGTTTTGTGAGCTGAGGTCTGTTTGAGCTACTAGATAGGGGTTAGGGATCAGAAGTAGTGCACTTCAGTCAGGAACAGATCCTAAATACAAACAAATGAACAAATAAATGAATGAAGGAAAAGAGAAAAAGGACCGGGGTTTTTTTTTGTTGTTGTTGTTTTTTTTTTTTACAATTTTTTTTACAATTATTCTTGTTTTCTTCCCTACAAAGCATGATGCATTATGGGTACGCTGTTCTGCTGCAGTGCATTGTGGGATTTCATGTCAAAAACGTTGTATAAAATGGCTCCCAATAGAGTAAGTGCACTAGATAGTGAAGGGGTGTGTTTATTTCGGCTAGTCCTCTCTTGCTCCCTCTCTTTATCTATCTTTTTTCCTTCTCACACTCTTTGTGCTTCCTGTCGGCCAAAAAAAAAGGAAAAGAAAAAAGAAAGCTCACGCCGGGCCGTTTGAGCCACTAGGTGGGGCTTAGGGATCAGGAGTAGTGCACTTGAGTCGCCCCACCCGCCCAAACAGCTGAGTCACGGCGGACGTCGCTAACAGGAAGCAGCTTAGTTTTTTTCTTTTTTTTTTTCCTTTAAAACTCCTTTTCCTTTTTTCCTTCTTTATTTTTGGACTTTGGGTTATTTGTGTCCGGGTCGCTAACTGGCTCGGTGTCAGCGGCTGGTGGAGTAGTGAGAATAGTGAGAAAAGCTTCAGCACGCCGCGTCGGGGTGTAACAGTCTGAACGCGGGAGTGTGTGGCGCAGCCGCTAACACCAAGCCGCTCGAGACTGCGCTCACGTTCTGATTTTTAGTTCAATTTCAATCGTAAAGTGATGAGAAAGATGTTTTTGAGAACCTTTTGAGAGAAATAAAGAACCCTCTGTTGTTCCTGGGCTTCTTTCTCTTTTTTTAACTCCATTTTCTTGTCTTGTTTTTAGGAAGAGGTCAAATAACAGTCTTTCAGTGGCAGTGTTCGCAACACGGATTCACAAAGCTGAAATACTGACAAACTCTAACCCAGTCCCTCCTCCTGTAAACTGCACTCCAGCCGTCTAAAAGGGGATCGGGGTGGAACAGGGAGAGGTGGGTGGGTGGGGTGGAGGGGGTATACGGGGCGGGGCAGGGAGAGGGTGGGGTGTGTTGGGCAGATAAAGGATACGGATAAGATAAAAAAAAAAAAAAACATCATACAGGGAGTCTGACGTTCTTTTCCTTGTGACGACTCGATTTGATTTCTCGAACGCATCGTTTAATCCGTGTAATAAATAAGAGCCAGTGTGGAATTCTGATCTGACGGAAAAAAGGCAAACGTGTGTGTGACCGTCTTCACTTTTCCAACGAATCCAAGCCAGATATTGTTTTTTTTTTTTTGTAAAGGTTTACCACAGTAATCAGGACGCCGTGGCATCCAGTACGGTCTACATGGGAAAACGCTTTAAAAATGTCACGGTTTTGCACACACACACACACACACACACACACACACACACAGCCACATATGCACACATACGATATGACTCACTCTACGGTATGTAAGTGTGTAAGTAGTCTGTGTATATATGTGTGTGTGTGTATATATATAAGTGTGTGTGTATATATATATATATATATATATATATATATATATATATATATCTATCTATATAAGTGTGTGTGTGTGTGTGTGTGTGCGCGAGTGTGTGTGTGTGAGTATCTTTCGCAGGCCTTTCGGTAGTGTTCAACACATAAATCAGTAAGGAAATCATACATTTAGAGGCCGGTAGTTTGGATCCAGCCAGTGGATCAGTCGCCAACTACACAGCCTTAAGGCCACCATCTATGGTTTTTTAATTCTTTAAGAATAACGACAAAAAGCGACCAAAAAAAACAAAACAAAAAACAAACAAAAAAAAAAACAACTTTTTGTTTTCTGGGAAAACTCAACTCAATGTGCCAGTGTCTATACTCATTACTCTTCATGCCCCCAATTTTAGGGAAAACAAACAAATAAACAAAAAAAAATCTAGTGCCATTATTTTTCATTCTTTTTTTTTTTGTTGTTGTTTAAAAAGTTTTTTTTAAACTTTTTCGGTATATTATTTGTACTTATCCGTCAGAGACGTGCTTGCGCATGTGGTCGTTGAAGTGCTCGATTTGGTCGAATTTGACCGGGCACACGGAGCACATGTAGGTCGTCGCTTCCTGGCAGCTTGCCTCTGAGGCCACACCCACTCCGGTTCCGCTGACTCCTCCCCCTGCTCCGCCTCCTCCCACCGGCATGGCCAAAGCCACGACACCGGGGCCGGGTTCGGGGACGGCCATCTGCACCGGGATGGAGGTGGTGCCTGCCGGGTTGCTGGCAGAGACCCCGGTGACAACCCCGGTGACCCCAGTGACAACGCCGGTGACCCCGGTGACGACCCCGGTGACCCCGGGCGCGGTGCTGTGCAGCGCCATGTGCCTCTCCAGCAGGGTCTTGTGGGAGAACTTCTTCTTGCAGATGTAGCACTCGTAGGACTTCTCGCCGCGGTGCAGGCGCATGTGCACGTTGAGCGAGCTCTTCTGTGTGAAGCGCTTGTTGCAGATGCTGCACTGGTAGGCGCGCACGCCTGTGTGGGTCACCATGTGCTTGATCAGGTAATCCTTCAGGGAGAACGAGCGCCAGCAGATGCTGCACTGGTGCGGCTTCTCACCTGCACAGACAGAAACAAAAAACAAACAAACCTGCATTTTATCTGCATCTCCTTCGACATTGACTTCTTTCTAAACTTCCACTTTTTTTCACATACTACAAACAAATATTCATGCGCACAGGAAGTGACATCACTTTCCCTATTAACGATAAACACTTTTTAAAAGTGAAGTTCTGTATTGATGTTTAAAGATTAGCTGACACGCAACCTTCACCTCCTATAATCGTACGCCACGGTCACTGAAGAAAGGCCGGCCATTTTAGTGCTGGTGGGTGTGGCTTAATTCGTGAGAACTAAGGACCTGCGTGTACGAGCGCCACTTTACTGCTGAGACGTTTTTGTTTTCAGTGAATATTTCAATCCAGTCTGAATTTATTTCTATAGATTTAAACAATAAACAGCTTTACACAAGCCCAGATTTGGGTAACTATAAGGTGATGACATCAAGCGATGACCAATCAGGTGGGAAGTTAAAGCTAAATGACACAAACAGAGATGGAGAACAGATTGTGTCAGTGCAGATCTCTCACTCCAGTCAGGTCACTGAACAGTTTATCCCTAATAAAGCTCCAGGTTTTGTAGGTTTCATACGAGGTGAAAACCTGTGCCATGATATTGTTATACAGCATGTGCTGCCAATCACAGGCTTAATCTCAACTAAACCCATCCCTTCAACTGTGTGTGTGTGTTTGTGTGTGTGTTTGTGTGTGTGTGTTTGTGTGTGTGTTTGTGTGTGTGTGTTTGTGTTTGTGTGTGTGTGTGTTTGGTTGTGTTTCTGTGTGTGTGTGTGTTTGTGTGTGTGTGTGTGTTTGGTTGTGTGTGTTTGTGTGTGTGTTTGTGTGTGTGTGTTTGTGTGTGTTTGTGTGTGGTTGTGTTTGTGTGTGTGTGTGTTTGGTTGTGTTTCTGTGTGTGTGTGTTTCTGTGTGTGTGTGTGTTTGGTTGTGTGTGTTTGTGTGTGTGTGTTTGGTTGTGTTTGTGTGTGTTTGTGTGTGTGTTTGTGTGTGTATTTGTGTGTGTTTGGTTGTGTGTGTGTTTGTGTGTGTATTTGTGTGTGTGTGTGTGTGTGTTTGGTTGTGTTTGTGTGTGTTTGTGTGTGTGTGGTTGTGTATGTGTGTGTGTTTGTGTGTGTGTTTGGTTGTGTTTGTGTGTGTGTGTTTGTGTGTGTGTGTTTGTGTGTGTGTTTGGTTGTGTTTGTGTGTGTGTGTATTTATGTGTGTGTGTGTGTTTGTGTGTGTGTGTTTGTGTGTGTGTTTGTGTGTGTGTTTGTGTGTGTGTTTGTGTTTGTGTGTGTGTGTGTGTGTGTGTGTGTGTGTGTGTGTGTGTGAGTGTGGGGTTCAGAGTCTGACAGAACTCAAAAGAAGACAAAATAACATTCCAGAGCTGGACATGAGGAGAGTCACTTTCACTTTAGTGCAGAATGCAGAAAAAACCTGAGACACTGAGACACGTCCTCACACTCACAACTCAACACTAACACACTAAACTCAACCCTCACACACTCTTTCTGAACTCAACCCTCACACACTAAACTCAACCCTCACACACTCTTTCTGAACTCAACCCTCACACACACACTAAACTCAACCCTCACACACTCTTTCTGAACTCAACCCTCACACACACTAAACTCAACCCTTACACACTCACTTTGAACTCTCACACTTCAGGTTTTCAAACTGGTGTTCAAACCCCTGACAGGTGTGCAGCACTAACGCGACCCGACCATGAATTCTCCTGTGTGGAGTCTCAGAACTACGGAGTGTAAATGTTTTACACAAAACTCCTAAAAGGTGAAGCTTAGTGAGCTGAAGAGCAGAAAAACAACACTGTGTGACTAAGGAGTGAAGGATTGACAGAGTGACGGAGTGATGGCGTGACAGAGTGAAGGAATGATGGAGTGAAGGAGTGACAGAGTGATGAAGTGAAGGAGTGATGGAATGATGGAGTGAAGGAGAGACAGAGTGAGGAAATGATGGAGTGACAGAATGATGGAGTGACAGAGTGAAGGAATGACAGAGTGATGGAGTGACAGAGTGATGGAGTGACAGATTGAAGGAATGACAGAGTGATGGAGTGACAGAGTGATGGAGTGACAGAATGACAGAGTGATGGAGTGACAGAATGACAGAGTGATGGAGTGACCGAGTGATGGAATGACAGAGTGATGGAGTGACAGAGTGATGGAGTGACAGAATGACAGAGTGATGGAGTGACAGAATGACAGAGTGATGGAGTGACAGAGTGACAGAATGATGGAGTGACAGAGTGATGGAATGACAGAGTGATGGAGTGACAGAGTGACAGAGTGATGGAGTGACAGAATGACAGAGTGATGGAGTGACAGAATGACAGAGTGATGGAGTGACAGAGTGATGGAGTGACAGAATGACAGAGTGATGGAGTGACAGAGTGACAGAATGATGGAGTGACAGAGTGATGTGCACTAACATTCCCTAGAGTGTTCTATCTGCTCGGCTGCTCAGAAGTAATCTCGTACCTGTGTGTCTCTGGATGTTCTAAAGATGTTTTTATCATCCTGACTTTACTCTTATCCCAGACGACAGGTTTGCTCTGTTGTAGAACAGGGTGCCATTACTTTTGTCCTGATTGAACTGGCTCATTGCTCGCACGTGTTTCTTTCCATCCGTTAACATGAAACGACTGAACGAGTTCGTTAAATGGGTCAGGAGTAAAAAACTAAAAATCTCAGGAACGCTCCGGCGGTGAAACGAATCGCGTTCTCGTTAACGATTTCCTTATATGGAAATGTATAGACGTGTTCAGGAGTGGGCGCAGGAAACGCACGTTTTATCCCGACTAACCCCAGCTGGCGTGGAGTGTGAGGAGAAAGTGTGTTCTGAAGCTTCTCAGTGGAGCGAATCCACGTTGGTTACCATAATGCAGTTGTGTAAATGTTGGGAAGGATTTCTCTCGGGAACGTTTAGCAGACGAGACGTAAATAACGGCGAGTCGGTGAAGTTTTCTTGGCAGGCTTCAGTGAGCGGTTTGAAGCTGTCTGGCACAAACTCAGTGGTATCTGCTAATCATATTTATCCGCCGCTATGAGAAGGTGTGTGATCCTCCGTCGCCTTAATGACTATTAATTAGAGCTAATGGAGCGCTGATAAGAGTTCCTTCTTCTGTTTTTGTCCCTAAATAGAGTTTAATTATGAGCGTGGCGGTGTAAAGGAGCTGACCCACTGTGACTCCAGAGACATCGGTGAGCTTCTGCGGCTCGCGCTGCTACGGACCATTCGCTATCTGATGAGCCACACTGTGTGTGTGTGTGTGTGTGTGTGTGTGTGTCCCCTTGGCACTGTCCTCACAATCAGAGAAAAACATGAAAATTCTGATATTACAGAAACATTTTGATGGTCTGTTTCCTCTGACGCAGTGAGACACACAGTGTGGCTTCTGACGACTAAACACACGCAGTGTACAGCAGCTAGCTACTATTCACGACTCGTTAACATAACATAGGGAATGTTTTACACACACACACACACACACACACACACACACACACACACTGCACACACTGTGTAATTTAGCAGTGTCTCAGCAATGTGTGTGTGCTCTTTAGCTTCTTTGGGCAAAAAACTTACTGGTTAATGAAAACTTCATGATGAACAAAGTGTCCTGAAATCTCTCATATTTTTTTAATATTTATGTATTTTATATATATATATATACATATATATTTATGCAAGAAATTTGTTTGTTGAATTTGTTGTCAGTAACAGAGACTTAAACATTCTAGCAGGAGGATGAAGAGCTTGAACAGGACAATAAAATAATAACAATAAGTAGTGGAGCTGCTAGTGGAGCTGAAGTGGGGAATAAACTCAGACTTTTCCAGCTGTTTCTATTTTAATGATAAAATATACCCCCCCAACCACACACACACACACACACACGCACACGCACACACACACACCTTTACTTTGCCTAGATATTTCCTGCAAATTTGCTTTTCAAACACGACCGTTGCGACAGCCTTCACGTTCCAGGAGAAAACCTCCCAGATCTGTCATTATTACCATCTGTACTGAGCGAGAGCGTCTCTAATGAAGCCCAGCGTACACGCTTCCAGCACAAAGCACCGTCACCTCGACGGGCCAGAGCCTGAACCCGAGAGAGGGGGGGGGGGGGGGGAGACGGTGAGAGACGGCTGTGTTTTAGCATTTTTTAATTGCGTTCTGTTTTTGTGTAATGAGTTTGCTCAGAGCCTAATTTGGAGGGTGAGGACAGACCTGTCCTGCAGAAACACTCGTCTCTCCTGAGATCCAAAACACACACACGCTGAGCGCATCGCATCACATCGCCTGTAATGTTACGTCTTATCACCGATGAGTGAATATGTGTGTGTGTGTGTGTGTGTAAATTGCCCTTTCTCAAGAAGAAGTAAAGTGTACAGAACAAGCAGTCAGGTCCAAACAGATCACATTCTCCTCCTCTAACTGTATCCTGTCCCTCCTGTCCCTCCTGTCCCCCCTGTCCCCCCTGTCCTTCCTGTCCTTACTGACCTCACCGCTAACGTCTCCTCCAGCTCTGGAAAACTCAGTTTCTGTAAATCTGTCTTTAACAAAAAAACAACACCTTTAACGAGTCGCATAGTAAAGGTTATAACGAACCCGTGATGCGGCGGCGCTTTAGTCCTTCGTTCTGTACAGTCTGTCCTGTATGAGCTGATCGAGAAATTCCAGCGATTAACTTTCAGTCTGAACATTTAATGTGTTTTAATGTTTTCCTTTAATTATCATCTAGAAATGATTAGAGTGATGGATGGAAATAAAGAGGTGTGAAAAAGCAGGATATGAGCAGGGAAGTGACATCACAGTGAACTGAGTGTGTTAAAACAGGTGTCATTATCTGTGTTTTTATAAATGAATATTAGAGAAGTGGGCGGGGCTTACCGGTGTGCACGAACATGTGTTTGACGTAGTTCTGTTTGGCAGTGAAGGTTTTGCAGCACAGGGTGCAGGCGTACGGCTTCTTCTCGCCCTGCTGCACCACCCCGGTGGCAGTGGGCTGCTGTTGCTGCTGCGTGCCGGCGGTTGGCACTCCGCTCAGGCCGCTGGGGAATGGTGCCATGCTGTGAGGAGGAACGGCCACGAACTGGGGCTGCTGGGAGCTGACCGTCTGTGGCAGGCTGAAGAGGAACGACTTGTTCTCGTTGGCTGAAGGCTGCGGGGCGAACAGCGTAGGCAGGTACGAGTTGGTGCTGCTGGTTAGCGTCAGCGGCATGCGCAAGTTTGCGGCGATGGTGTCACAGGGTCGAATGTAAAGCTGGCCACCGGGAACGGAACTGGGAACCGCGGGGTTGGACAACGGCGGCTGGTCCATCACAATGTCTCTTCCATCCCCGCTGTTGTTGTCTTCAGCCATCTCCTGGCTCTGCTCCGGGGACGAGTCGGTCACATCGATGTGCACCGGTGTGCCAACCTCCGTCTCGCCCTCACGTCCGAATCCAGGCATGAAGTGCTGCTCTGAGGGGTCGTTCTCTGTGCCGACGGAGGAGCTGACACCAGAGTCAAAGCTCTCCCCTTTGGGCTCTCCGTTGGCGTCCTCCACTTCTAAGCCATAGCAGCCGTACGTCTCCTCGCTCGGCCTCTCCTGTTTGATGCGAACGTCGTGCTCGGCCGTGTGCAGGCGGACCGGGCGGGGCTGCTTGCGGCAGTGCGTGGTCTCGGATGAGCCCAGAAAACGCTCCGACTGCTGGTGCAGTCGGGTCACCCATAGCGACGGGTCCTGCATGCCGTCTTTCTGCTGCAGGGGGTCGAAGTTGCCGGGAATGGAAATGCTGGTGTAGTGCTGACGCTCGCTCCGTGTGCCGTTCTGCAGCTCCAGTCCGGGGTAGATGGACGAGTAGGCGCGTTCCAGTCCTTGCTCCGCGTCGCTCCCGGGGCCCGAGGTTCCCGAGTCGGGCGTGCCGCGTGGCGTCTCTTGGGCCGACGCATGTGAGACGATGCGCGTGCACTCATCGATGACGGTCTTGATCTGCAGGATGCTGGCGGCCGTGAGGATCTGCAGTGCCTCTGAGTGGGCCACGCGCAATGCGCCGCTGTACATGAAGTCAATGAGCTTCTGCACCGACTGCACCGACACCACCGCCGGCACCTCAATGTCGCTGTAGCCCAGCAGCAGCTTGTCCTGGAAGAAGGGGCTAGCGGCGGCGAGCACGCAGCGGTGGGCGCGCAGCATGCTGCCGTGGATGCGCACCGTTACGTCGCAGAAATGCCCGCGGTTGCGCTGCTCGTTCAGGGTCTCCAGTACCGAGCTGCTGAAGTTGTGTAGGTTGATGTTGTGAACGCGCTCAGTCATCCCCTTTGCGGCTGATGGCGGCAACCTTCAGGGCAAACAAACACACATACACACATGAGCATGTGCCTGCAAAAAAGTTCTGTAGATTGTATTAGTGTCTCTCTACACTGTACAGAGCCACAGACGAGCTTCAGTCAGTGCACTTCAGATATTATAGTAATAATAATAGTTATAATAATAATAATAATAATAGTCAAAAAAAATAATAAAACCTTTTCCAGCTAGCTGTTGTTCCCCCTGTCGCACTCTGGCTGTAAATAAATTATGTGTAACGGTTTAAAACATTTAGACTGTTCTTGTGAGCTGTGGAGCCAAGCTGCAGACAGGGGGAGCTGGTGAGCTGCCAGTGAAGCAGGATGGAGATCGAGATAATTTTATGGTGAAGACATGTGTTTCCATTCTGCATTGAACATGAATTAAAACCAAAAATAAACCAGCTGTGATGCTATCTTAAAAAAAAACGGGCCTTTCCCCCTGTACATACGAGGACATGCAGCATGCACGGGGACGAGGACGAGGACGAGGAGGAGGAGGGGAGGGGAGGAGAGGGCAGGGGAGGGGGATGTTTTTTGTCTTTTTATTCCTGAAAAAAAACCTCATGTCTGAAAAAGTGATGATAACTGCTATACCCTGTTTTTTTTTCTTTCCAAACTGAATTTCTAGGAAGCCTTATAACTTGTACGAGTTTGTGGCCTCAGCATTTTTTTTGGCTTTTCTTGCAATGTGCTGGATTAAAAAAAAAAAAAAAAAAAAAGATAAAAAACACATGGCATGACAAAACCGCAGACTCGTTTCATTTTTATGTTAAGCGCACTGAACGAAGGAGCTCTTACGGAGACAAACGAAGAGGTTGGATGTCTTTAACCCTCTGTGTTTGCTTCCCTCAGGACTCTCGCACAATTTCACTATAAAAATAAAATCTATTCTAAAGAGTCACATAGAACTTCATCAGGACGGCAAAATAAACAAAATGATTCAAATGATTGAAAGGATGCAGGAGCTGGAGGTGTGTGAATAGGTGCGAGAGCGAGCCGACACTCATCGCTCCGTCATACAGATCACCAGTGAGTTTAAATAACGTTCAGCTCTATGAGTGAAATTCTAATTTAACCTTCCACCTTGACCCCGTTAACTGAAAGGCTTTTATTTCTAAACGGCAAAGACACGAAAAACAAAGCAGAATAATGACTAATTATTATCTGATCCTCTGAGCTAGAAATTTAAACCTCACAGGAATCGAGTCTCGTCTCTCTGTCAAATACGTTAAGTTATGAGAGAGAGAGAGAGAGAGAGAGAGAGAGAGAGAGAGAGAAGAAAAGAAAGAACGGAGGGAGAGAGAGGGAGAGAGGGAGAGATAGAGAGAGAGAAGGAAAGAAAGAACGGAGGGAGAGAGAGGGAGGGAGGGAGAGAGAGATAGAGAGAGAGAAGGAAAGAAAGAATGAAGAGAGAGAGGCAGAAAGATGGAAAGAGAGAATGGAGAGAGAGAGGGAGAGAGAGAAGGACAGCGAGAACGGAGAGAGAGAGAGAGGGAAAGAGAGAAGGAAAGAGAGAACAGAGAGAGGAGAAGTGAGGGAGGAAGGTGTCATCTTCAACAAGCTGGAACTCTACAGTTAGATTTGTTATGAAACTCTGGATTCTGATTTGTTTAACACATTATCGCTATAGCAACAACTCATCCACACAGACGTGGCATAAAACACAGGGATACGTCCGGGACACGTTTATGAGTGTGAGGCTGATGGAAGGAGTCTCCAGTGTCACTTCTTTCATTTCCAGAGATTAAGGAGCGTCTGCTGAGGGGACGAGCGGGTAGCTGGTGTAACCTCAGTGACAACAGGAAGTAACACAATCATTTGTTTCATAGACGCCGTACAACGACAGACGTAACTGTAAATGGATAAAAAGAATCTGTGGTGTTATTGATAAATAATTTTCCTATAAATATCATTTAATATTATTTACTGATAAATAAATTCTAACACACATTGATATGCTTGATATATTCCTGACCGCTAATCACACAACCGCATGCTTCAAATGTGTACAGTAAAGTAAAGTAAAGTAAAGTACAGTAATGTACAGTAATGTACAGTACAGTGAAGTACAGTGAAGTACAGTACAGTAAAGTACAGTAATGTAAAGTAATGTACAGTAAAGTACAGTACAGTACAGTAAAGTACAGTACAGTGAAGTACAGTACAGTACAGTGAAGTAATGTACAGTAAAGTACAGTAATGTACAGTACAGTACAGTGAAGTACAGTACAGTAAAGTACAGTGAAGTAAAGTACAGTAATGTACAGTACAGTACAGTGAAGTACAGTACAGTAAAGTACAGTGAAGTAAAGTACAGTAATGTGCAGTGAAGTAAAGTACAGTAAATTACAGTAATGTACAGTACAGTGAA
>NC_083485.1:16054349-16064349 GCF_030014155.1 Tachysurus vachellii
CACACACACACACAGAGAGAGAAAAAAAAACAGTGTTATTTAATACCACTTTCACATTCAGGAAAAAGGTGAAAAAAGGAAAGGCCGATTGTGAGGCACACACACACACACACACACACACACACACACACACACACACACACACACACACACAAACACACACAGTTACATTTGGATGTGAAGATTCCACCAAATGACTGATTCACTATAATGTTCACTCAGAGATACTGTGTGTGCGTGTGTGTCTGTGTGTGTGTCTGTGTGTGTGTGTGTGTGTGTTTAAAACAAAGGATGTTTTGATTTCACTTCAGGGACTGCAGTTTTAGGAAAATAATCCACACTGGTGTGGTAACAGTAACAATGAAGAAGTGATCTGTATATAAAAGTAAACACAATACACACAACTCTCAGTACACTGACCTCATTTATCACAATATCCATATTATACTGTCATATAGCCCAGCCTTATTAAACACACACACACACACACACACACAGCCTTTATTGTTGTAGCACAGGACAAAATTAATAAAACCACCATTGCAGGGTGTGTGTGTGTGTGTGTGTGTGTGTGTGTGTGTGTTTGTTAGAGCCATTTCAATGAGGATGAGATATTCCCTGCTCTGATCTATACTTTAAACACACACACACCTAGAAACACATTTGTGATGTGTGAGCATGCGAGCATATGTGTATGTGTGTGTGTGTGTGTGTGTGTGTGTATGGGTGTGTGTGTGTGTGTGTTTGAGAGACTACTTATATAATGCTTTAATTTTGAATGGGCTAACCCAGATTCATCACACACATAATGTGACTGCAACACACACACACACACACACACACACACACACACACACACACACACACACGCACACTAATCATAATAAGATTTCTAAAGTGGTGTTACAATAATTTCTCTCTCAACATTTTTCTCTCTTTTTGCTCCTTTTCTCCCTTCTGCGCTCTTTTGACATGCCACTTTCTTGTCTTTCTCTCTCCATTTCTTCCTTTCTCTCTCCCTCTTTCTTGTCTCCATCAGACTTTTCCCCTTGTCTCATCTTTATCTTTTATCTCTCTCTCTCTCTCTCTCTCTTCTGTTAGTCATCTTCAGTACGCCAAAGACCTTAAAAACTTCATCAGGCCACATGTCCTTACTCGCCCTCTGTGCACACACACACACACACACACACACACACACACACACACACACACTCCCTGTCAGAAGCGAAGAATAAGGAATAAAGCTCTTGATTAGCCTCCTCCTCCTAAACACACTCTCTTTATTATCTGGGAGCTTTTTAAACTTTGTAAAAGGTCTCAGTGTCGAGTCACATGCACGAGGAACGACTGAACACGCGCCAAACGCTGCGAGAGCGCGACACGTTGCCCCGTGACCGCTGCCTCCCAATTAGCGCACTCCGCGCTCGCTGCTATTGGCTTCATCTCACACACTTCTCTTTATAATGGCCGAGAGTTTTCTTTCCAAAATGTTGGTTTTCATCTTTTTCCCCTTTCGTGTGTTTTGCGCTGCGCCGTAAGCTGCGGGGTCACGACGAGACACACACACACACACACACACACACACACACACACACACGTGTCATTAAAAACGTGTATTAAAATTCAGCTCATCAGAATGGGATCTCAGGCTGCGCTCTGGAGGACGTTGACGCGGCGCACGCTGTTGAGTTTAACGAGGACACGTGACACGCCTCTGACTTGGCGAGCGCAGGATTGGACCGCGTTAAACAGCCAGTAGGAGGCGGGGCTTGGGCGGGGCTTTGAGTTATTCAAGAGGAGAAGTGAAGAAAAGTGAAATGTGAAATCAAGACCTCAGCTTCAAAATAATGTACGTTTTAGATCCCAGAGTTTTTAATGAGTTTTATGTTAAAGTGAAAATCTGACATTAAACACATGAAGATCCACAACATGTCTGATTTCATTTCGTCTGCTCACTTCACATCCAGTGTCACTGACTGCTGTGAGGTCACACACTGTAGTCTACATCTATAGTGATCAGGAAGCTATTTTTGGGACACAACCTCAGCGTGTGCTTAAGACTTGTGATCTGTGACACAACTGGTGGTGTCGTCTGGGAGGGACGAGTGTATGCTCTCTCTCTCTCTCTCTCTCTCTTCTTCTCTGTCTCTCTCTCTTCCTCTCTCTGTCTCACTCTCTCTCTTCTTCTCCCTCTCTGTCTCACTCTCTTCTCTCTCTGTCTCTCACTCTCTCTCTTCTGCTCTCTCACTCTCTCTCTTCTTCTCCCTCTCTCTTCTTCTCTCTGTCTCACTCTCTCTCACGCTCTCTTCTCACTCTCTCTTCTTCTCTCTCTCTCTCTCTCTCTCTCTCACTCTCTCTGTCTCACTCTCTCTCAAGCTCAGTCTCTCTCACTCTCTCTCTTTCTGTCTCACTCTCTCTTGTGCTCTCTCTCTCACTCCCTCTGTCTCACTCTCTTCCTCTCTCTCACTTCTTCTCCCTCTCTGTCTCACTCTCTCACGCTCTGTCTCTCTCACTCTCTCTTCTTCTCTTTCACTCTCTCTCTCTGTCTCACTCTCTCTCTTCTTCTCTCTCTCTCACTCTCTCTCTCACTCTCTCTGTCTCACTCTCTCTCACACTCAGTCTCTCTCACTCTCTCTTCTTCTCTCTGTCTCACTCTCTCTCATGCTCTCTCTCTCACTCCCTTTGTCTCACTCTCTTCCTCTCTCTCTCACTTCTTCTCCCTCTCTGTCTCACTCTCTCTCACTCTCTGTCTCACTCTCTCTTCTTCTCTTTCACTCTCTCTCTTCTTCACTCTCTGTCTCTCTCTCTCACTCTCTCTCTTCTTCTCTCTCACTCTCTCTCTCTCTCTGTCTCTCTCTCTCTGTCTCACTCTCTCTCTCTTCTTCTCTCTCTCTCTCCTCTCTCTCTCTCTCTCTCTCTCTCTCTCTCTCTCTCTCTCTCTCTCTCCTGAGAGCTGCTCATGTATGTGGAAGAGGGCAGATGGCTCATTCCTGCACAAACCTGTGATACAGATGTGTTTGACTTCACGAGACTCAGACGAGGCTAAACATCCTCATAGGTCAAACATCTTTTTGTCTTTAGTCTTGGAATGTAAACTTATGAGCCTTTGAGGCTAAAGAAATAAAACCACAGCTAAATGTTTTTTGATTTATTTTTGCTGCCTGATGATAATTATGGTAATATTCACATAACTGGATATTTATATTGTAATATATATATACAGTCGTATGCAGGCGGCCGATTGCAGGTTGTTCTCTTTGTCTCTCCTCTGAAGAGTGGTGACATGGAGGCGTCAAAACAACTCTCAAATGACCTGAAAACAAAGACTGTTCAACATGATGGTTTAGAGGAAGGCTACAAAAAGTTATGGCAGAGATATAAGCTGTCAGTGTCCACTGTGAGGAACATAGTGAGGAAATGGAAGACCACAGGTACAGTTCTTGTTAAGACCAGAAGTGGCAGGACACGTAAAATATTGGAGAGGCGAAGGATGGTGAGAAGGTCAAAAACAGCCCACAGACCACCTCCAAAGACCTACAACATCACTGTACAGGAGAGTGATGTGAAAGAAGCCTTTTCTTCTCACACGCCACAAACGGAGTCGCTCGAGGTCTGCAAACGCACATTTGGACAAACCAGCTTCAAGGTGCTGTGAAGTGATGAAACAAAGATTGAGTTATTTGGTCATAACAAGGGCCGTTATGCACGGTGGCAAAAGGACACAGCAATCCAAGAAAAACACTTGCTACCCACAGTAAAGTTTGGTGGAGGTTCCATCATGCTGTGGGGCCGTGTGGCCAGTGCCGGTACTGGGAATCTGGGTAAACTTGAGGGTCGCATGGATTCCACTTAATATCAGCAGATTCTTGAGAATAATGTTGAGGAATCAGTCACAAAGTTGAAGTTACGCCGAGGCTGGATATTTCAACAAGACAACGACCCAAAACACTGCTCAAAATCTACTCTGGCATTTATGCAGAGGAACAAGATCAATGTTCTGGAATGTTCTGCCATCCCAGTCCCCAGACCTGAATATCACTGAACATCTGTGGGGTGATGTGAAGTGGGCTGTCCAGCTCGGCAACCATCAGACCTAACTGACCTGGAGATGTTCTGTAAGGAGGAACGGTCCAAAATACATTCATCCAGAATCCAGACACTCATTACAGGCTATAGGAAGTGTCTAGAAGCTGTTATTTCTGCTAAAGGAGGCTCTAATAAATAATGATGAGATTTTTCTGTTGGGGTGCCCAGATTTATTTAGTTTTGATTCATATTGCGCACTTTAGTGTCCTTCAGTTATTTAATAGATCAAAATGAAACTGCTGATAAAACACCAAATATTTATAAATGAAAATCATGGAAATTGTCAGGGGTGCCTAAACTTTTGCATACGACTGTGTGTATATATATAAAAGTATGATGCTCATTGCAGGTGACCAGTGGTTTGAACTGTAGAGTCTGCAGCACAGATCCTCCATCATGCTGGTGGTGGTGGTTTCTGGCTGATTTGGCTCGGTGCACTAGTGAGCAGTTGAAGGTTGGGAAACAGACGTACTGTACAGAGGATTGCACAAACGTCATAGAGCTGTTGCTGCGATACCCAGTGAGGAATGTACGTGTTGCTCTCTTTGCCAGATCACTCTGTCTATGCCCGATGGCTCAGTGTGTGTGTGTGTGTGTGTGTCTGTGTGTGCGTGTGTGCATGTGTGCATGAGTATGCGTGGGTGTGTGTGTGTGCCAAAACATGGAGCGACCAGTAACTGTCGGCGTGTACCAGGTGCCAGGACTTATCCTGCGCTGCCAAATGTGGCGCGATCGCCATTTTCAACAAGTAGAAATTTGAGTGTGTGTGTGTGTGTGTGTGTGTGTGTGTCTTAAAGGCAGGCTGGAAGTAAAGGAGCTCTCTCTCTCTCTCTCTCTCTCTCTCTCTCTCTGTGTGAGGGTTAATGTAAAAGGGTGTGGTGAAATATGAGCCTGTCATTACACACAGGGAAAAAAACAACAAAAAGGCCACAAAATTGATCTGATTAACGTATTTATCGCACTATAGCGCGAGATCTCTGTGTGCAAAACTGGCAGCGGTTCCACCGGCTACACACAATACACAAAAAACAACAACAAAAACAATCAACAGGAATGTAAACAGTGGTAAATAATCAATAGTGTGTCATGATGAAGCACACGACCGCTCCAGCTCCTCCTGTGGGGTCAGGTTTTCAGTCCATCCATGCAGGAGTCACACCTGAGTCTGTTGAAAGCCAAGATTAACCGTGGCTCCTGCTTGATCGGTGTGAAAACCTGCCCCCATGCCGGCCCTTTCAGGATAAAATCACACACCCTGCTTTAAATGGATCAAAACTATGTGTCATGTTTAAGAGGTTAACGTCATGTACGTGCTGTCAAGTAGCTGAAGCTGAAAGTGGAGAGGAACTGGAGAGGAACTGGAGAGAAAGTGAAGAAGAATTGGAGAAGAAGTGGAGAGGAACTAGAAAGGGACTAGAGAAGAACTGGAGAGAAAGTTTAGAGAAAGTGGAGAGGAACTAGGTGGCAATCTGAAATGAGAAGCATTCAACAACAACAACAACAACAACAACAACAACAACAACAACAACAACAACTTCTCTCCAATTACTCTAAACCAGGGGTGTCCAACCAGTCAGAGACCAAGAGCCACATTTTTTACTGTGCTACCGCTAAGAGCCACATCATACACACGGGCGCATCATACACTTGGGCACATCATACACTTGGGCACATCATACACACGGGCACATCATACACATGGGCGCATCATACACATGGGCGCATCATACACACGGGCACATCATACACACGGGCACATTATACACACGGGCACATCATACACACGGGCACATCATACACATGGGCGCATCATACACATGGGCACATCATACACACGGGCACACCATACACATGGGCGCATCATACACATGGGCGCATCATACACACGGGCACACCATACACACAGGTACATCATACACATGGGCACATCATGCACATGGGCGCATCATACACACGGGCGCATCATACACACGGGCGCATCATACACACGGGCGCATCATACACACGGGCGCATCATACACACGGGCGCATCATACACACGGGCGCATCATACACACGGGCGCATCATACACACGGGCTCATCATACACACGGGCACATCATACACACGGGCACATCATACACACGGGCACATCATACACACGGGCACATCATACACACGGGCACACCATACACACGGGCACATCATACACACGGGCACATCATACACACGGGCTCATCATACACACGGGCACATCATACACACGGGCTCATCATACACACGGGCACACCATACACACGGGCACATCATACACACGGGCACATCATACACACGGGCACACCATACACACGGGCCCATCAAACACACGGGCACATCATACACACGGGCACACCATACACACGGGCACATCATACACACGGGCACATCATACACATGGGCACATCATACACACGGGCACATCATACACACGGGCACATCATACACACGGGCACACCATACACTTGGGCACATCATACACACGGGCACATCATACACACGGGCACATCATACACACGGGCACATCATACACACGGGCACATCATACACACGGGCACATCATACACACGGGCACATCATACACACGGGCACACCATACACACGGGCACATCATACACACGGGCACATCATACACACGGGCACATCATACACACGGGCACATCATACACATGGGTACATCATACACATGGGCACATCATACACATGGGCACATCATACACATGGGCACATCATACACACGGGTACATCATACACATGGGCACATCATACACATGGGCACATCATACACATGGGCACATCATACACATGGGCACATCATACACATGGGCACATCATACACATGGGCACACCATACACATGGGCACACCATACACATGGGCACATCATACACATGGGCACACCATACACATGGGCACACATGAACATCACCTTTTGTTCCTGCCATTTTGAGAGTGAACTTGACACAAATTGTTTGCTCAAATGATTTTGCTCCTACTGGGAAACTTTGAGGTATTTTCATCCCACTCACGTGCGCGTTTGACGTAAATACCGTATTGAACTCAAGCGAAGCGAACACGCACAATAAAAAGACACGAATACAAACTTCGACATGAACGTAAGAGCCGCATGAAACCGGGCAAAGGGCCGCATGCCACATCAACAGTAACAGAACAAACAAAAAACTACAACAACAGAGTTACAGGAAGTAAAAAGGCCTGAACAATAACGTAACAAACGTGAAAAACATGTGAAAGTCAGAGTAGAGTCAAGGTCGTGGTTTCCTTCCAGCTAATGTGTGACATGCTCCGATACCCGACAGGGAGTCGTCTGAACATCCTGACCACCGCTCTCGGGACACAGGAATTCTGGTGGGTGTCTGACACGGAACACTCAGGGAACACGGAAACATCAGAGGATGAAGTCCTGAAGTCCTAACACATGTATTTAAGTGAAAAATGCAGCTCTCAGATGCTCCAGCTGTTCCTGAACAAGGCCGCGCTTCTGTGTACGATACAAAGCAGTTCGGTTTCAGACGCACTGTACTCACATTTATCTAAAAAAATGTCTACTAACGTCCTTGGAGCGTCGTTGTGTGAGGACACAATATCTTATAAAAGATGCTTTGTGTGGGACTGAGGCCCAGTGACGGCTTGGGAAAAAAAACTTTCATCAAAGCTAAAACGCCCTTGGTCTGGAATCGTCTAGAGACAGGAGAAAGAGACACAGAAAGGGACACAGAGAGACAGAGAGAGAGAGAGAGAGAGAGAGAGAGAGAGAGAGAGAGAGAGAGAGAGAGAGAGGGACACAGAGAGACAGAGAGAGAGAGAGAGAGAGAGAGAGAGAGAGAGAGAGAGAGAGAGAGAGAGAGAGAGAGAGAGAGGGACACAGAGAGACAGAGAGAGAGAGAGAGAGAGAGAGAGAGAGAGAGAGAGAGAGAGAGAGAGAGAGAGAGAGAGAGAGAGAGAGAGAGAGAGAGGGACAGAGAGAGGGACACAGAGAGGGAAAGAGACACAGAGAGGGACACAGAGAGACAGAGAGAGACAGTGAGAGACAGTGAGAGACAGAGAGAGACAGTGAGACAGAGACAGACAGAGAGAGAGAGAGAGAGGGACACAGAGAGACAGAGAAAGAGAGACACACACACAGAGAGGGACACAGAGAGACAGAGAGAGACAGTGAGAGACAGTGAGAGAGAGACAGAGAGAGAGACAGAGAGAGAGACAGAGAGAGAGAGAGAGAGAGAGAGAGAGAGAGAGAGAGAGAGAGAGAGAGAGAGAGAGAGAGAGAGAGAGAGAGAGAGAGAGAGAGAGAGAGAGAGAGAGAGAGAGAGAGAGAGAGAGGGACACAGAGAGACAGAGAGAGAGAGAGATAGAGAGAGAGAGACACACACAGAGAGAGACACAGAGAGACAGACAGAGAGAAAGAGAGAGACAGAAAGACACACAGAGAGAGATACACAGAGAGAGACACAGAGAGAGAGAGAGACAGAGAGAGAGAGAGAGGGAGACACACAGACAGAGAGAGATAGAGAGAAAGAGAGAGAGACAGAGAGAGAGACACACACAGATAGAGAGATTGTGAGAGCAAGAGAGAGAGAGACCAAGAGAGACACAGATAGAGACTCGCAGAACTCCAGCGTCTGTTTTTCATATCTGAATTCAGTTGAAATCTCAGCTCGATGTGGGAATTGTGTGGAACAGCAAATATTCCTACCATTAAATCAGATTTATTACACTGCTGATCCTGAATCAGCGCTATTCCAGAAGCACCTACTGTAGGAAAGTCGGAGTGCTGCGTTCCTCCACTCATCAGCTCATGATAGAGGACAGAAGAGTGAGATGACGCCCGTCACGGCTCCCACTCTCTCTCTCTGTGCTCAGAACAATGCCGAGTGTCTGATCATTAATCACATCCTGCCTCAGACTTGCCGTCCGACTTCAGTATAATTAGACCTTTCATTAGACTTCATCCTTGGAAATCCTCCTTATAATCCCAAACAAACAGAATATCAGGGCTTTCAGGACTCGACACTTCAGTACCATCTCTGAGTTCAGAGGTCATGTGGGAGAACTTCAGAACTTCAGCAGGAACACACTGATACCTCTTTATAATTATACTGAATCTTTATACTGAGTCTATATTCTGAATCTTTATACTGAATCTTTATATTGAGTCTTTATACTGAATCTTTATACTCAATCTTTATATTGAATCTTTATACTGAATCTTTATACTGAGTCTTTATACTGAGTCTTTATACTGAATCTTAATACTGAGTCTTTATACTGAATCTTTATACTGAATCTTAATACTGAGTCTTTATACTGAATCTTATACTGAATCTTTATACTGAGTCTTTATACTGAATCTTAATACTGAGTCTTTATACTGAATCTTTATACTGAATCTTTATACTGAGTC
This sequence comes from Tachysurus vachellii, assembly GCF_030014155.1. Classification (NCBI taxonomy): domain Eukaryota; kingdom Metazoa; phylum Chordata; class Actinopteri; order Siluriformes; family Bagridae; genus Tachysurus; species Tachysurus vachellii. The sequence continues at coordinate 16,063,872 of NC_083485.1, forward strand.
TTTATACTGAATCTTTATACTGAGTCTTTATACTGAATCTTAATACTGAGTCTTTATACTGAATCTTAATACTGAGTCTTTATACTGAATCTTTATACTGAATCTTAATACTGAGTCTTTATACTGAATCTTTATACTGAATCTTAATACTGAGTCTTTATACTGAATCTTTATACTGAATCTTTATACTGAATCTTTATACTGAGTCTTTATACTGAATCTTAATACTGAGTCTTTATACTGAATCTTTATACTGAATCTTTATACTGAATCTTTATACTGAGTCTTTATACTGAATCTTTATACTGAGTCTTTATAGTGAGTCTTTATACTGAGTCTTTATACTGAGTCTTTATACTGAGTCTTTATACTGAGTCTTTATACTGAGTCTTTATACTGAATCTTTATACTGAGTCTTTATAGAGAGTCTTTATACTGAGTCTTTATACTGAATCTTTATACTGAGTCTTTATAGAGA
>NC_083485.1:16069349-16181849 GCF_030014155.1 Tachysurus vachellii
AGAGAGAGAGAGAGAGAGAGAGAGAGAGATTCAGGTTAATCAGAGGCGCCGTAATGAGGCGGACGTCTCATAAAGAATGCAGACTGGAAATCATTTTTGTCAGAGAGAAAGAGGGAGAGAGAGATAGGGATATAGGGAAAGGTGAGGGTGGGGTAAGTGTGTGTGTGTGTGTGTGTGTGTGTGTGTGAGGGATGTCAGCCCTCAGAATAATATAAATGTTGAATATGTAAATGAGGGATGGTGAGCTGCTGTCCTGGTGGTGAAGCGGCTCTCGGCCGTCACTGGCGGGAAAACGGAGGACGTCTTGTTTATTTTTAACGCTCTGTGCGTCTCGGGGCATAATATGGACATAAATATATTAATGAGCCTGAGTGATATGCTGACCTCATTTTCTCCCTCGTTTCCCCAATGCCAAGCCCCAGAGACACGCCGCTGCGGCGCGATAAAGACGACTGGCAGCTCGCTTCCTTTTTATCAAAAGCCCTGATTTGATGACGGACGTTGTGCGGTTGTGAGGGATTAACACCTTAGCATGTGTGTGTGTTATATTATATCCGACACGTCCCACATTCCTGGTGTGATATGAGACCCTTGGTTACGTTGCTGATTGGTCAGAAGGTGTTGAGTCGTTTCCTGTAGCAGAGGCTCTGACTGTAGCGTAGCTGCTAAACATTTGATGGAACTGATTAAGTCTCCAACAGAAACCAGTGAAACCTTCAGGAGAGTCTTATGTGCAGAAGGAGTCTCTAGTGTCAGAGGTACAGCTGTAACTTTAAGTTCCGCTGTAACTCGAGGAGTTTTCGATCACGTGACAATCTGCGATTTTAAACCGACGACGTTCTGTAATAAATAAAAACCTGAGCGACACGACACCCTCAGTGTTAATTCCTTATACATTTATTACTGTAACATTCTAACATTCCACCTTCTAAAACACTTCCCCTTCGGAGGAGGCTGACTAGGTAGGGAGCATTTAGTCTCATCACTCTGAACTGCGTTACAGCATCACTATGTGTATTTTACCCATGAATCCGTTCAGCAAACCTGCCTCTGTGCACCAGTTGATTGAGGATAATTTTTCTAATAAAATTCACTGATAATATTATAGAAGCGTTTAGTGTGGAGTAATAAAGTGACAGCAGAAATGGCCTGACCCTCCGAACGAGACGCTCTCTTCGTGCGACGTTTAGCGAACGGTCCGAACGCTCTGCACGCCCACGAAGCTCGACTGCGCGCTCAAATAACCCATCATTCAATTAAAATAAATCACTTGTTCCTGTCCGACTCAACGCAGAAAAGAGCTTCCATCTTTCTCATGGACGGAAAAGCTGACAAGGTTGTTCTGCGTTGTTCAGTCTCGGGGCCTTTGTGATGCACGTCTCCGCCGTCCTTTTTCTCGTCACGTGTGTAATTAAATTAATGAACAACATGAATCCAGGAGCTGAGTGCTTCAAGTCTGAACTCCTGCTACACACTGGGGCTGGAGCGTAAGGAAGCCTTGGAGCTCGGAGGGATGCGGAGTATGAAGTGGTGTATGAACTGGAGCTGGCAGGAGAGCCGTCATTTGCATAGACAAACATTATCGGACACCTAAACGCCGCTGATATCACAAGCTTACAGAAGAGGCGGAGCTACAGCTGAACCCCAGGTGGCTGTGAGAGACATAATAAGGCCTGAGGTGTAACAGATTTCGCCAGAACCAACACACCTCACAACAACTGCAGAATAAACACCACACATGGAGAACCGCTAGAGGAAAACAAGCGGTGATGAAGTGATGAAGGTAATGATTCGACTCTAACAGCTGAGAGAATTCGACTCCTCTGAAAACACCATAATCTTTAACTGCTGTAGATCATCTGGTACTTAAAAAAATGCTTAAATGACATGAAACAAGTTCATATATTTCTCTCTGTTATTAGTGTTAATGAGACAAAAAAAAAACCAGAGGAGTCTAATAATAAACCTGAACTCCTCGGACACTGGAGACTCCTTCTGTACACGTCACTGTGAACGAGCTGTTGCCATGGAAACGATAACGTATAAGAGTGCACTGATATAAACCTGCCCTACAGTCAGAGCTGTCGTTAGAGAGAATTAATCAACACCTGAACATCAATCAGAGTCCAGTGTACAGAACTGTGTGTGTGTGTGTGTGTGTGTGTTTTACAGAAGGAGAGAGGAGGCAGAGGTCTGCTGAAGTGAGGCTGAAGTTAGCTCGAGGTCAGAGCTGTAAATAAGCTCATATCATAGCCGTGGACCGAACAGCAGATGGAACCGAGGAAACGCAGAACAAGTGTGTTAATAAAACATGCCGTTCTTTTTCTTTTGGCTGAGACGAGACGGGAAAATCGGCAACGTCACTCGTACGTGGTTCATGGGTTTATTTTGGCTTAAACGGCGAGAAGTTATTATTTTTGGAAAACTTTTTTAAACTCATAAACTGGACTCTATGAAATCTGTTAAACACACACACATACGCACATATACAAACACACACACACACATACACACAGGGCTGTTAGAGTTAATATCTGAGTGTTTTGTAACTGAATGGTATTCAGGTCATGATAAGAATTCAACCCTAATCCTGCACTACTTTCTTTTTTCCCCACTTTTTGATAAAACCTGACGTGTAGCAACAAGCATTCCGATCGAACCGTACCTCTGAATCCCAGCACGCTCCGTCCTCCTACTTTTCACAGTGCCAAAGAACACACACAGCAACCCGAAAAGCTAACAGCAACATGATGCTAAAGTGCCGGAGGCCAGTGAATAATAAAAAAAAAAAAAGAAAATAAAAAAGAAAAGGAAAGAAAGGAAAGTGTTTAAACATGCCGACCTGTTGGGGCACATCCCTGGCCCAGGCGACAAGGTGCCTTGTTTCTTTCTGATGCTCTTCACATGTAAACTCTCGTCGTGTTAATGTCTACCCCAGGACAAACCGCATGCGTGCGTTTTGGTCTCGGGTTCTGGCCTGCTTCAGCTCCCTCCGTCTTCACATTGCGGTGAGTCTCTCCGTCTCTCTCTGGCACACGAAAACCAGGAAGTGAAATACAGCGAGCGTGTAACTCTGTGCACTTCCTATGCACCAAACACGCCGGGGCTGACCTGAAACGACCCCGTGCACTTCAGGCTCGGGGCCAAGTCGGTCTTCCGGAGCTGGAGATCAGAGGAGAGAAAGAGACGGAGAGGAGAACAGGAGGGGAGAGGACGATTCAGCCAGTCGTTTTTTTTTCCTTCTTCCACAAAACCATCTACATTTGGTTAGCGAACACTCTGGCCTGACTCCAAGCTCATTTCCACGCTGTGCTCCAGCGACTGGCTGCTCGGGAATGTTTCTCCTTTCACTCAGCGACTCCACGATTCTGTGAATTTGGTGATTCAAGCTGAAGCGCTCACAGATTTTTTTTGGTGTTGTTGTTGTTTTTTCTTTCTTTCTGAACTCTATAGATTGGGCGATTCTGCACCTTGTGTATGACAAATGAAAAACAAAAGCTTCCTCATTTCCCCTGCGCCCTTTCACTCAGTCGGCGTGCCACATGCTGAGAAATTATTATGTTTGCTTCAGCACTTCAGATCTTAATGTCTCGTTAATGCTCTTCTCAGGAGCTCGTACCGAGGAACCGGAGACCAACACAGGCTTTACACTCGGACCGGAAGACACGTTAAATGTCCTGAGAGAAGATCTGAAATCACCATAATATCATGTAGAGGAATTTGTCTGTGCTGTAACCAGCACTCTTTACACAACACTATATCTGTTTTTTCATGTTTAATGTTTGCAAAATCTAAATTGTACCAATGAGCAGATAAAACAATCAAAAAATCTAAAAAAAAAAAAAAAGCTATGATTTTAAATATTAAGCATAAAAATGTCACGTGATTTCATTCAGCTCCATTCAGTTGTAATGATTTTAAAATAATTAATCAAATAATCCTGGTCTGGAGATCACAGGGGAGATCACAGCTCTTTGAGGGGAGGGGCAGACACTCTCCTGTCAATCATGGTGATGGGAGCCAATCAGGAGCTTACTTGTAACACTGTACAGGACGATGAAGCGCTTTGAAAGTCACACCGAGTTTACTTAGACTTCTTACAAATCACTGTATCACTCTATCTATCTATCTATCTATCTATCTATCTATCTATCTATCTATCTATCTATCTATCTGTATGTTTCTCTCTCGCCTGGAGAGATGGAATGATGGAATGACCTCCTTGTCCTGTTAGAGGAATATAAAGTATAAAGGGCAGGAAGTCAGAGCTGATGCTGGTGTGACATCAGGACCAGCATTACGCTAGCTTTGTGCTGTTGATTGTTAGCTCTGTGAGGATATTACAGCTTTATGCTAGCTTAGAGCAAATTGGATTTTTTTTCTTCTAAAAGTCTCCCAGTCATAGGACACCCACCAGCTGAGAGAGAAAGAGAGAGAGATCGCTAAAATGTAAATAAAACTTTGGACTGAAATAAGGCTTTAAACGCGAGCGGTCTGGAAACTCAGTTATGGAGCAGCTTTTGATTCCCTCCTGTGTGTTTTTATTTATGACGCCGTGCTCATGGCTGAATTTCCGGAAGCTAATCATGGAGCTAAAGGGTTGATGCAGTAATGTCAGTCCTCTCTCATTAGCGCTAACGGTAATGTGACCTCCAGCAGTAACCCGGCTTAATTACAGCTAATTGTTATAGCAATAACAATGCCAATAAACACCACAAACAAAAACTCGTTAAGAGAATGCATTTAGACAATCACTCGTTCACTTACCATACTTTACATCCTCAAAATTTCAGAAACGTGACTGTCATACGAGATGAGATGAAGAGGTGGGCTTAGTGTCAGTGTGTGCTGAAAATAATCAGCACTATAATCATATATGTATATTAGAGAGAGAGAGAGAGAGAGAGAGAGAGAGAGAACTGTAAAAAAAAAAAAAAAATCAAGAACTACAGAAAAGAATAAATAAATCAAATCTGCCAGAGAATTAGCAGCACATTATTTAGCACTCTGTGTCTCACCGCAAATCCACCAACAATAAATAAATAAATAAAAAATTAAAAAAAAACAAAAAAAAAAACAGGAGTGTTGTATAAAATTGTGATTGTGCTACATTTCAGGCGGCGTCTCGTGATTGTTTGGCAGTTTGCATGAATGTGACGTTTCACAAAGCCGCCTCAACAGAAGGTGAACCATTTGACTGCTCATGTGACGGACCGCTGAACTGCTCGAACCCTGGAGCTGATGCTTACACACACACACAATTAGCGTCTTATCATGGCGCTACAGGCGTACCGTAGCAACTGCCCATAATTATATAGCATAAACAATAAAAAAACAGAAAGCTGACGACTCGAAAGTAGGAGAAGTTCACGAGAAACCTTTAAAGTGAAATAAAGGAATAAATCGATGCGTTTGGGCTCAGAGATGGAGTGGAACACCCACCAGAGCTCGCCGTGCTCCCTCAGCTCTTCACCTCTGACCCCTGTGTACAGCTTCAATCACTAAAGTGATGGCCTGGATTTGAAACATGACTGTGCTTCAGCTTTCCAGCTGCTTATTGCACTGCTGACTTTTTCAACAACAAAAAAAAGTACAGCAAATTCATCTCAAGTGTCTGTTGCCGGTGGCGAGGTTGAGGCTCAGGGGAAATTTCTGTCCTGTGGTTGTGCAGCTTTTTGAGGGTGGGTGGATATTAGAAATTCTGAAAAAATTGTATTCTTAAATGAAATAAAGTACTAGCTATTATGTGACATCAAGCTTCAGAACATAAGCTAACAGGGATAAACTGTGTGTGTGTGTGTGTGTGTGTGTGTGTGTGTGTGGTGACAGTATGGTGTGATGAAGCTGAGTCACTGTTAACACAAGCTGATTACACCGCAGTCTTCCATGTCATACAATAGATCCACAAGTCGTGCTGTCGCTTATGTTACAGCAGCTCTAACCATTCGTTCCTGCACCAGCTCCTCTTTATTCTCTCTCCACATGTAAACCTTTGTGTCCTGAAGAAGTTCCAGCTTTACTTCTGTCTGTTACAGAACACTGAGAGTGGAGACTCCTTCCATAAAAACCTCCTTCATTAATATAAACTACTGTCTACAGTCAGAGCGGCTGTTAGACACAACTAATCAACATGTGACCACCGATCAGAGTCCAGAATTTAGCAGCGCTGTGCCGTGAAACGCTTCCTAAAATATCCCACGCTGCAGTATGAACACTAACTAGAAATGGATTGCAGCATTTGGGACAGAGCCATTGATTAGTTTCCAAAGTAATCAGGTGCTGCTAGTTATAATTATCCCGGATAAATTAGAAATGAGAAACACACACACACACCCGCACACATGAACACTCACACCCACACACACAGGGGCCTGTGGAGCGAGGATGATTTGCCCTGTGATTAAGCAGAACTGGTGAATGAGCTGCTCATTGTGATTAAACGGAGAAATGCGGCTCGACGTGTTTTCTCGTTACACTGTAACACGGCAGCGATGAGCTCGCACCATCCGTGCGGCTGAACGGCAGGAATTTTGGCACTGAGGGGAGTGTGAACACGTGTGAGAAGGCTCCAGTTCTGAGGGCGTTGTGCTGTGCCAGAACTCCTCGGCTGATTAAAAACTAAAGCAAGGTTTTCGGTGGCTTGCGTTTTCTTGTTAGCATGTTTTGGAGATTCGGTTAAAATGTCGAAGCTGGCCGGTCGGCCTGAGCGATGAGTGAGGTTTTATTTTTATGGCTGTCCTTTTGGGGTGTGGAATCTTATGCCATATCATGATGCACCTATATATAACTGCAATATCAATAATGACATATAGCGTAAGGTTACGCCTCAGTGTCCCTCTCTGTGCTAATAATAAGTGAGTAAAGACAAGCACTCATTAGGAGACTGACTCTGATAATGAGTTTCCTAAGTATATAATCATTTTATCATCAGTACCAACAATACAGGTCACTGTAGTGCACACATGCACACACACACACACACACATACACACACACTCATGACCACGTCAGTGTCACTTCTGTCCTGAGAATGAACTTCCACCCACAAAATATCTGTTCGGTGTAGCAGCTCCTGGCTTTACTACTGACGTACAGCGGTAAGAGGGGTGCCAATACTTTTCTCAGGCCAACAGATGGGCTACAGTCAGTAACTGTACACTCAAACACACCATGAGTGCACCATATAATTGCATACACTAATGTGCACTATGAGTACGTATATAATCTATCTGTATATCCCCAGTGACTGTAACATTAAAAGGAAACAGGAACTGGGGGGAATGTGGAACCTGAGCCGCTCCCAGAGGTACGGCCGTGACCCTGACGCTGGAACGCCGGCTCCGACGTGATTCCAGGAATGACATCATCATCAATCTCCGCTAAGCAAACACAGGAAGCCGTTATGAGAGAGGAGACCTGACACCAGGACTGAAACGTATACACAAATATATCACATTATGGTATATCGCATTATACTTGTGTGCTTCTACGCTTTCCATAGTAACAGCTCATACACAGAAACTGCACTGAATTTACAAGACATGTCTGATTGTAGATCTGTTCAGGAATAAGGTGTAAGGTTTGTGGGAGGAGCCTCCAGTGTCAGTGCTTCAAAACAGAGATAAACCTGGGATCTCTCTGTTAAAAATTTTTTTTTTTAATCTTTCACCGTAACGTGAGAAGCTACGTTTTTTTGTCTTACCAACGCCACAATGGAAATTACCATGAAGTAACATGTTCCAATATAGCTATAATGGCATATATTATTGAACATTTTAACCCCAAAATGTGCATACTCATATTTGATCGTGTTTAATCCTCAGTGTTATAGATGTATGGAAGTACAATCAGTGTAAAGTGTGTGTGTGTGTGTGTGTGTGTGTGTGTGTGTGTGTGTGGGACACTGAGCTGAGGTCCTAATCTGATCGATATGACCTTACATATGTTTGTGTATCTGGTGTAATGTGTGACAGCAGGAACAAGCTGTACATTTAGGTGACTAATGTAGAGAGATGAGCATGTGAGGTAAGGAAGAAACAGGATACACATGCATAGCAGTACAGAGTCTTGTTGGGAACAGGATGTGAATGTTTTTTTGTGTAAATGTATATAAGGATGAACCTCTCAAGAGGTGAGTCGTGTCTGTCTACAGAGAACTCTTCAGTCTTCACCCCTGTGCTCAGGAGTGACCTCTGATCTTCCTCAGACCTCATTAACTGATACAACTTAGTGATGTAACTATCTGTGAGGTAATATAACTATCCGTGAGATAATGTTAATAATCTTTGAGGTAATGTTTCTATCTCTGAGGTAAAATTAATGTCTGCTAAAGTAGTCTTGAGACGGGTCCTGTAATGCTGACTGTAATGTTTTATTTTTAAACACAATAATGTTAGTCTTATCTGTAATTATAATTGTGTTGTGAGGTAATGTTAATCTTTGAGGTCCTGTAACAATCTGTGAGGTAATGTTAATAATCTTTGAGGTAATGTTAATAATCTTTGAGGTAATGTTAATAATCTTTGAGGTAACATATCTGTGAAGTAATGTTAATAATCTTTGAGGCAATGTATCTATCTGTGAGGTAATGATAATAATCTTTGAGGCAATGTATCTATCTGTGAGGTAAAGTTAATAAGCTTTGAGGTAATGTAAATATTTGTGAGGTAATGTTAATAATTTGTGAGGTAATGTGTCTATCTGTGAGGTAATGTAACTATCTGTGAGGTAATGTCAATTATATTTGAGGTAATATAACTATCCGTGAGGTAATGTATCTATCTGTGTGGTAATATAACTATCTGTGAGGTAATGTATGCATCTCTGAGGTAAAATTAATGTTGCTAAATTAGTGATAAGATGGGTCCTGTAATGCTGAGTGTAATGGTAAAGTGTAACACATAATGTTTTATTTATAAACCCAATAATAGTCTTATCTGTAATTATAATTGTATTGTGAGGTAATGTTAATCTTTGAGGTGATGTAACAATTTGTGAGGTAATGTAAATAATCTTTGAGGCAATGTATCTATCTGTGAGGTAAAGATATTAATTTTTGAGGTAACGTATCTATCTGTGAGGTAATGTAACTATCTGTGAGGTAATGTCAATAATCTGTGAGGTAATGTGTCTATCTGTGAGCTAATGTATTTATCTGTGAGGTAATGTTAATAATCTTTGCGGTCATGTAACAATCTGTGACGTAATGTTAATAATCTTTGACATAATGTATCTGTGCCCTGTGATGGGTTGGCACTCCGTCCAGGGTGTATCCTGCCTTGATGCCCGATGACGCCTGAGATAGGCACAGGCTCCCCGTGACCCGAGGTAGTTCGGATAAGCGGTAGAAAATGAATGAATGAATGATTAATGTATCTGTGAAGTAATGTTAATAATATTAAGGAAATGTATCTATCTGTGAAGTAATAATAATAATCTTTGAGGCAATGTATCTATCTGTGAGGTAAAGTTAATAATCTTTGAGGTAATGTGACTATCTGTGAGGTAATATAACTATCCGTGAGGTAACGTATCTATCTGTGAGGTAATGTTAATAAACTTTGAGGTAATGTGTCTATCTGTGAGGTAATGTTAATAATCTTTGAGGTAATGTATCTATCTCTGAGGTAAAATTAATGCTAAAGTAGTCTTGAGACGGGTCCTGTAATGCTGACTGTAATAGTAAAGTGTAACATAATGTTTTATTTTTAAACACAATAATGTTAGTCTTATCTGTAATTATTATTGTATTGTGAGGTAATGTTAATCTTTGAGGTAATGTAACAATCTGTGAGGTAATGTTAATCTTTGAGGTAATGTAACAATCTGTGAGGTAATGCTAATAATCTTTCAGGTAATGTATCTGTGAAGTAATGTTAACAATCTTTGAGGCAATGTATCTATCTGTGAGGTAATGATAATATTCTTTGAGGTAACATATCTATCTTTGAGTTAATGATAATAATCTTTGAGGCAATGTAACTATCTGTGAGGGAATGTTAGTAATCTGTGAGCTAATGTATCTATCTGTGAGGTAATATAACTATCCGCGAGGTAATGTATCTATCTGTGAGATGTTAATAATCTGTGAGGTAATTTATCTATCTGTGAGGTAATATAACTATCCATGAAGTAATGTTTCTATCTGTGAGATAATGTTAATAATCTTTGAGGTAATGTATCTATCTCTGAGGTAAAATTAATGCTTGCTAAAGTAGTCTTGAGACGGGTTCTGTAATGCTGAGTGTAATAGTAAAGTGTAACACATAATGTTTTATTTTTAAACACAATAACGTTAGTCTTATCTGTAATAATAATCGTATTGTGAGGTAATATTAATCTTTGAGGTAATATAACTATCTGTGAGGTAAAATTAATAACCTGTGAGGTAATGTATCTAACTGTGAGGTAAAATTAATGTTTGCTAAAGTAGTGTTAAAACAGGTCCAGTAAAGCTGAGTGTAATAGTAAAGCGGAACACATAATGTTTTATTTTTAAAAATATTAATGTTAGTCTTTATATATATTATTTATAGAGACAGAGATGTCTCATTGAGATAAGGATGGTGAGTGTGGTTACATCTGTGCTTCTGGAGGATAAATAGGCACAGAAATGTGGCACAAAATTCAAGAATGACAGTCAATAACCAGCATGACAAAAAGAAGCAAGGATCATAAAGCTAAAGCTCAAAAAAAAAAAAGACTGGTCGCTGAAGAGTCATCTACTTTAAGGGCAGGTTGGGCTGAAGTGCTTCGTAGCAGCTGAATGGGGCCATGAGTGTGTGTGTGTGTGTGTGTGTGTGTGTGTGTGTGTGTGTGTGCGTGAGAGAGAGAGAGAGAGAGAGAGAGAGAGGGAGAGGAAAAAAAGAGAGAAAATAAATAAATAAGACTATGAATAATAACGGCTATGAGATCTTTCCACCATCAAATCCCTCTCATATGAAAAGGTGAGAAGCTCAAAGACAAAGGCCTTTCAGTCGCATAAAAGTGCCGGCGCTCTCTCGGGTTGACCTTTAGCACTGTTTTCTTTTCTTTCCCCCTTTAGCTATGTTCCAGGCATTTGATTGATTTGCATTTGAAGATTAGCCGTTAGAGATTTCCTATTCCCTCCTTGTCAACTGGAAGCAGGTGCCAGAAATCCATCCCACCTTTTTACCACCATCACCACCACCACCACTACCACCACCATCATCAATCTCATCACAAAAAGACAAAGAAGAAGAAGAAGAAGAATATAAAAGAAAACTTTCCCTGCACAAAGAAACCTAAAAACATCCAAAATACAGATAAATATTAAATCCTAGGTTAAAGGTTGTGTCCTGAAACATATAATCAGTACATTTCATATTCCTGCTATCAAATTTAAGGTCATCTATCAAAATTTCCATTTCGATTTCAACATGATTTAATGACACGTCACAGAATAAAATGTCTGAGACCAAGTTCATACTTGTCTGTAAATAACACAATAAGAGTCGAATCAATTAACCAGGAATAACAGCCCTTTAGTGAGCTTTATATAGGCTATGTAAGATTCACTGCTATAGAAATCGATAAAATCACTAAAATGCTGGAGACCTTAATCATGTCCGGCATCAGTATTCAATATGGCAACCCGGACATCTACAACAAAGCTGGACATCTGTGACTAATACTTTATGAGTCAACGTTTAATCCACATACTGCAGCTTTAATCGTTTATATAAATGCTGTTTTACTCTACAATTCAGGCAGTAAAACTATGATTCAAAGATAAATTCTGACATAAAACTAGATTTAAACATCTCATGTGACATGGCATTCACTGATCTTACCCAGTATAATACCCAGAATGCAATGCAGCATCAGCGTGCTGAGCTCATTTCACTGTTTCTCCACATAATTTGTGCTCTTTTTAAGCAACTGCCAATAACAAATTTGTCTAACTTTGGCTTACAAAAGAATTGCTAGCATCTGTCTGGGAGGCACCTGATCACATACTTCATCATAAAACAAATTGTAACATGCCCACAAACAACAAAACAGCAAGCACCCTGAGACCTGTACAGTATACCTATAGTCATTTCTCTAGTCTAGTGTAAGCGCTCTGAGTTTCTATGTGATGTGTACTGTACATGTGTCTGGACTTTTAGCCACTGACAGGATGCCAATTATCAATAAGGACCTTCTAGAGTTACGCCATTAAAACTAACAAGCACTCCCTGTTTTTTAGAGCTAATCCGTAATACTCTCAGAGAACATCCGAGCTTTTCGTCAGTCACTCCTAAATAAACTCTGAATATGTACTTTAGTCAGATTTTAACCAAGCAGCTCGTTGCCAGTGTATGCGTGTCACTTTCTGACCAGGTTAGAAATCTCTTTCTGTTTATGAACATTACAGTGTTCTATATACTGCCTATAAATTATGAATGTTTATGAGTGTGCAGTCGGCGCTTCAGACCGGAGGACCTTACAAGAGATTTGAAAGAGGAGTATCTGGGCCTCTCGCCCAAGAAGATGCTAAAGAAGACAACAGTTCTTTCTGTATTAGTAAAATGGTTAGTATAGTTACTAAGAAAAACAAATAATCATAGAACACTGACATTCTGTTATTTGGCTCAGTGTGTCTGTGTATAAAGCTACAATTGCTCTCTGCTTCCTGTTACACTCCTTGATCTTGCAGCTCTTTTATGTATATTCTGTCTAGTAAATGTATGGGGTAGATGTCAAAAAATGTAACTACTGTCCAAGTCCAAAAATTTAATTACTGTAACACAAACTGGCAAAAATATGTCTAGTTTAACACGAACGGGCCAAAAATGCATCTAATGTAAAACAAACGGGCCAAAAATACATCTAGTGTAACACAAACAGGCCAAAAATACTTCTAGTGTAACACAAACAGGCCAAAAATACATCTAGTGTAAAACAAATGTGCCAAAAATATGTCTGGTGTAACACAAACGGGCCAAAAATATGTGTAGTGTAACATAAACAGGCCAAAAATATGTCTAGTGTAACACAAACGGGCCAAAAATATGTCTAGTGTAACACAATACAACTATTGTAACACAAACAATCTAAAGATACCACCAGTGTAACACAAACGAGCTAATAATACAACTAGTGTAACACAAACAGGCCAAAAATACAGCTGGTGTAACACAAACAGGCCAAAAATACAACTACTGTAACACAAACAGGCCAAAAACTATTGTGATTGTAGCTTTAATAGTTAAACGCACTTTTTATTGCACTGTCACATACAGGTCACAGAAATCACACAGACTGGTCACAGACATCACAGTCATCACACAGAGAGGTCACAGACATCAAACAGATGGGTCACAGACGACATAGACATCACACAGCTTGGTCAAAGACCTTACACAGACAACACACAGATCTTACACAGACATTACACAGACGGGTCACAGACATAACACAGATGGGTCACAGACATCACATAGACGGATCACAGATCTCACACAGATGGGTCACAGACATCACACAGACTGGTCGCAGACATCACACAGAGAGGTCACAGACATCAAACAGATGGGTCACAGACATCACAGACATCACAAAGTCTTGTCACAGACCTTACACAGACATCACACAGACCTCACACAGACGATTCACAGACTTTACACAGATATTACACAGACGTCACACAGAAGGGTCACAAACGTCACACAGACATCACACAGACGGGGCACAGACGTCACACAGACGAGTCACAGACCTTACACAGACCTCACACAGACATCACACAGAGGGGTCACAAACATCACAAAGGCAGGTCACAGACATCACACAAACGGGTCACAGACGTCACACAAACGGGTCACAGACGTCACACAAACGGGTCACAGACGTCACACAAACGGGTCACAGACGTCACACAAACGAGTCAAAGACCTTACACAGACCCCACACAGACATCACACAGACGGGTCACATTTTGTTGCAATAGAGTGAGAGCAGGCCTGAAACTCTAATCTTAATGCAGATTTTCAGCTCAAATGCTCCTTTAATTATTTCCATCACACAAGTTCCAAGAAGTGCAGGTGGAAATTCTTTAAGCAGTGACCATTAAACTGGAACAAAACCCACAACTACAACAAGTGCAGCAGGACAACAGACAATATAAATACTGTAGAATTAAAGGTACATTAGGACCAAAATAGAAACAGGTCATACAAGTGACATATGCAGAAGTAAACAAGAGCTTGTGATTAAAATTCTTGAAGTGATTCTACCTCATTGTTTGGAAAAACCCCACAGCTATGGCAAGCTGAACCGGACAAAAAGCCTGAGGTTAAAGGATCTGGGAGGTTTATAGGTGTACTGTTTGTGTGTGAATATTCACAGGTGCAAAAGTTAAGCTGTAGAATCATAAACAGGGGAAACACACACACACACACACACACACACACACACACTCACTCTGCCTGTTGCTTTAATGTTTTATAGTGTTACATCAGCAGCATGTTGTATAACTGGCCCAGTTCATAAAGAAACTCTCAGTGTAACAAAGGAGAACAGGAAGCACTGAATGAGAAGATTTCAACACTCGGGATAAGATGATTAGAGTCTTGTGGAAATGATTGACCTTGGTTGAGACCACTTTTGATTTTTTTTTCTTTGTGAAATCTTTGTGAAAACCAGAGTGCAAGTATATGGCACAGAAGCAGGTTTATACCTGTGTGTGTGTACACCATAAACAGAAAAATCCGTACAGACAACAGAGTTGGTTGTTCACTGAGCAACGTGAAGCTTTAAGTGCTCGGCTGAACAAAGGCGTTGTTTTGCTCGTAATCCCGATGAATAATTCTCAATCTGCCGAAGAGAAAAAATAAAAAATAAAAAAAACGGACGGCCCAAAAAGAAACCTGACCTTCTGTGACAAAGCCTCGCAAAAACACACCGTTGCTTATTATTTCCTTTATTGAATGAGCTAACTGCAGTGCTGAGAGGAAGAAAGGAGAAAAACAAAAAGGTGAAGATCAGACATTTGCACTTTCATTTAAAGCCTCGTCAGAAGTGTTGTGTAGCATAAAATGTACATCAGCGTGTTGATAACTGGTTATGATTTAGTTTAAAATGGACGCTTCAATAGGATGAAGGGTTTTTATTCTGGGCAGCTCTTCAAATAAAGTGTTTAAAAGGAGATGTAATGTAATATTTAAAGAGCATGTGTCTCCATATATAATAAACTGGTTTAGAGATGATACAGATGTTACTGGAGACACTGGACATTCTCTTCACTCTGTCTGTCTGTCTGTTTTTAAAACCATGACACAACAGAATTGCATTATGGGAGAATCACGAGGCTGACGTTAACGAGCTGAACAAACTGAGCTGCTTCATTCAAAGCCTGGAGAAAAGTTTATATGGCAGGAGGAAGAGGAAGAATAAGAGAAGGTGGAAGAAAATGAGGAAGGGGGATATTTAGACTCTGGAACGTTAGAGACTGTGATAAACAATGGCCATTCCCAGAATTCCTCTCTAAGTATATACATGTAGGATGGAAGGAGTGAGTGTGCACGAGTGAAGGAGATGAAAGCGAGGCTGTAGTACACGCTCGTTAATAGTATATAAACATCGGCCCATATGCTGCGTGCTCATGAAGCAGCTGCTGTCGTCAGTCACTAAAAAAAACAGAATGAGAACGAGAGAGAGAGAGAGAGAAAGAGAGAGAAATAGAGAGAGGGAGAGAGAGAGAGAGAGAGAAAGAGAGAGAGAGAGAGTGAGAGGGAGAGAGTGAGAGAGAGAGGGGAGTAAATGAGGGAGGGAACAAGAGAGAGAAAACGATAGAGGGAGGGAGGGAGAAAAAAAAGGCACGTCTCTGCCAAATTGTCTTGGCAACACCATTTGTCCTGGCAACAGGTCGGTGCACCTCTCTCACTCCCTCGCTCCGCGAAAGACAACAAAATGTCTCCTCTCTCCTGCAGCTGGCTGGATACACACACTCGATCCGGCCTGGCTCCCTTAACCCGGCCCTCTTTACACACACACACACACACACACACACACACACACACACACACACACACAGAAGCCACACCGCATCTAAATAATAAACACTAAAGGACATCTGGGCCACTTCGATATTAAAGATCGGAATCGGAAGATATCAGTCAAATAATAAAAAAATATGGCAATCACTCTAATCGAGAGAGAGACTGAAAGAGAGAAAGTGAGAAGGAGAGAGAGACAGAGAGAGGAAGAGAGACAATAATAAACCCAGAATCTGATCTTTTTTTTTCGAGACAACATATTGAAACTGAAAGACCGGTGGCTCGGTGTGAAGGACGGACGTCACACTCCGATCATTTTATTATTTTATAAATAAAACATTTGGCTGTAAAAAAGTTCACCTCCTGAATGAGTAAACGTGCTGAACATGTCAGTACACTTAGCGTTAGAAACCTCTTTGGTTTCCAAGTTAATATTAACCACATCAGTAATCAGCAGCTTTGTGTAGTGTACGCTAACTAATAATCTGCTTTATGGTCTAGAACTTTATCAGACGCTCGCTGTTGATGGGGTGTGTGAGAAGGCAGAGTCCAAACTACACAGAGCCACTTCCCATGAAGCACAGGCCGCCTCCATGGGCTGGAAGAACACGCCAGCTTCTACCTGCCGCCGCCTGCAGCCTGGTGCCGGGACGCTCCACAGCCACGTTCGCACCAGGCGCAATAACGACCTGCTCACAAACGCACACGCTGATTGTTTCTTCTTTGTTTTTATTTCTTGTTTCTTACATTTCCCTTTCTGTATTGTGTGCCTGTGAATTCTTCCGAGACTCTGCACAGCAGACGAGTTGCAGGCTGCCCTCTTCTCCAAAATGGAGGACAGTGTGAGTCTTTGTGCCGAGCATGAGTGCAGCTCCCTCCTCTTACCGACCCAGGCCCCGTTTCTCACACAGCGAGAGAGAGAGAGAGAGAAAGAGAGAAAGAGAGAGAGAGAGAGAGAAAAAGCGGGAGAGAGAGAGGGAGAAAGATAGAGAGAAAGAGCGAGAGAGACACACACACAGCGGCTGTAAACAAATCAGAAGTAAACTTGGCACCGCTGCCAGAGAGAATGCTTCGCCTACCTCTGTTTTATTTTTTCATCTCTCTTTTACAAACCACTTCCAGATATTTTTCCCTCCAGAAACTCACAGCGATCCTCACGTGGACTCTGCCGAGCGCCATATGGGTGCCGGGGTTAGCTGAGGACACGCATGCACCTTGGCAAACGCACAACTTCCCTATTAGAATCCAAGATACATTTCTCACGCGGGGTGAAACGCCTGCCTGCTCGCGTATGGATTTAAAGGGCCGACGCACTGCCTGCGCACCCTGTCTCTTTGCCTAAACAAAATATGTTTGGTAAAGAAATTTGGTTATTAACCATCAACTGCCTGACAGGTTTTTATCTATGTGTTCATGCAAAAATACTGTTGGCAGCTTGTCCGTGCCATCTGTGTGCTGTTTCAATGGAAACGCGACTCACGGCCCAGTGTTTAGGCCAAACACAGCACGGCTGTCCTGTTTATATTCAACAATCTACGCTGCACTTACACACTTTATAGAGCCGCCTTTGTGTTTGAAATCTCGCTCAGAAACTTCGTTCAGGAATTCTATTGAGTGAAAAAAAGCAGGAGCTAGCTGTGTGTTACATCCACAGCTCTGAGAGAACATTCAGCCGTACAGATTAATAGATTAACATCCACGACAGTCACTCAGTTAACACCGCAGTTCAGATAAAAAAAAAACCTAATCATAATCTTTTTTTTAATGATGCACCCACCTGTGACAGAACATGTTTTTCCCAGTATTTTTCTTTTAAATCATTAATTGTAGCTCAAAGTTAGCAACAACCTGAAAATCTGAAAAGAGTCTTCTCTTGTGACGTGAGGTGTGTATCATTTAAAAGCATTAAAAAAAATCACTTTAAATGTATTTTCTCACACACTTTCTGATTTTCTTACACCACGCCAGCGAGCAGGATGATTAATGTAACCAGTAATCTCATGTTTTTATCCGTCTCTCACCACAACCACTCCAGATATCACAGAGCCAAAACACAAACCCTTTTCACTCTGCACTTACAAACGAAAACTGCTCATAAGTTTATGTTGCATTTATTCTGCAAGCCAAAGATCCTTTCCAGAATATCCGAACTCCATAAAGAGAATTACTGACGAGGGAACGTTCACATCAACGTTCACCTCCTTCACCTCACACACACCTCGAACTGAAAGAAGTCATACTTTTGTATAGTGAGTATTCTGTATAGTGTGTGTATAGTTTCTAGCATGTACCTGGTGTGTATAGCGTGTGTATAGTGTATATATAATGTGATGGTGTGTATATTGTGTGTGTATAGTGTATTGTATGTACATGGTGTGTATATAGTGTGTATATGGTGTTTAGTGGGTATATTGTGTGTATAGTGTGTATATTTTGTGTATATAGTGTATAGAATGTATAGTGTGTGTATGGTGTGTATATAGTGTATAGTGTGTATATGGTGTGTATATAGTGTATAGTGTATACATGGTGTGTATATTGTGTAAAGTGTTTATATGGTGTGTATATGGTGTATAGTGTGTATATGGTGTGTATATGGTGTGTATAGTGTGTACACAGTGTGTATAGTTTGTACATGGTGTGTATATAGTGTATAGTGTTTATATGGTGTGTATATAGTGTATAATGAGTATATGGTGTGTATATAGTGTATAGTGTGTACACAGTGTGTATATAGTGTATAGTGTGTATATAGTGTAAAGTGTGTGCATGGTGTGTATATAGTGTAAAGTGTGTACATGGTTTGTATATATTGTATAGTGTGTATATGTTGTGTTTTCAGTGTATAGTGTGTATATGGTGTGTATATAGTGTATAGTGTGTATATGGTGTGTATATAGTGTATAGTGTGTATATGGTGTGTATATAGTGTATAGTGTGTATATGGTGTGTATATAGTGTATATAGTGTATAGTGTGTATATAGTGTAAAGTGTGTACATGGTGTGTATATAGTGTATAGTGTGTATATGGTGTGTATATAGTGTATAGTGTGTATATGGTGTGTATATAATGTATAGTGTGTATATGGTGTGTATATAGTGTATATGGTTTGTATATATTGTATATAGTGTATAGTGTGTATATGGTGTTTATATAGTGTATAGTGTGTATATGGTGTGTATATAGTGTATAGTGTGTATATGGTGTGTATATAGTGTATAGTGTGTATATGGTGTGTTTATAGTGTAAAGTGTGTACATGGTGTGTATATAATGTATAGTGTGTATATGGTGTGTATATAGTGTATATGGTGTGTATATAGTGTATATGGTGTGTATATAGAGTATAGTGTGTATATGGTGTGTATATAGTGTATAGTGTGTATATGGTGTGTATATAGTGTATAGTGTGTATATGGTGTGTATATAATGTATAGTGTGTATATGGTGTGTTTATAGTGTAAAGTGTGTACATGGTGTGTATATAATGTATAGTGTGTATATGGTGTGTATATAGTGTATATGGTGTGTATATAGTGTATATGGTGTGTATATAGAGTATAGTGTGTATATGGTGTGTATATAGTGTATAGTGTGTATATGGTGTGTATATAGAGTATAGTGTGTATATGGTGTGTATATAGTGTATAGTGTGTATATAGTGTATATAGTGTATAGTGTGTATATAGTGTATAGTGTGTATATGGTGTGTATATAGTGTATAGTGTGTATATGGTGTGTATATAGTGTATAGTGTGTATATGGTGTGTATATAGTGTATAGTGTGTATATAGTGTATAGTGTGTATATGGTGTGTATATAGTGTATAGTGTGTATATAGTGTATAGTGTGTATATGGTGTGTATATAGTGTATAGTGTGTATATGGTGTATGGTGTGTATATAGTGTGTATATAGTGTATAGTGTTTATATGGTGTGTATATGGTGTGTATATAGTGTATAGTGTGTATATGGTGTGTATATGGTGTGTATATAGTGTATGGTGTGTATATAGTGTATAGTGTGTATATAGTGTATAGTGTGTATATGGTGTGTATATGGTGTGTATATGGTGTGTATATAGTGTATAGTGTGTATATAGTGTATAGTGTGTATATGGTGTGTATATGGTGTGTATATGGTGTGTATATAGTGTATAGTGTGTATATAGTGTATAGTGTGTATATGGTGTGTATATAGTGTGTATATAGTGTATGGTGTGTATATAGTGTATAGTGTGTATATAGTGTATAGTGTGTATATGGTGTGTATATGGTGTGTATATAGTGTATAGTGTGTATATAGTGTATAGTGTGTATATGGTGTGTATATAGTGTATAGTGTGTATATGGTGTGTATATAGTGTGTATATAGTGTATGGTGTGTATATAGTGTATAGTGTGTATATAGTGTATAGTGTGTATATGGTGTGTATATAGTGTATAGTGTGTATATGGTGTGTATATAGTGTATAGTGTGTATATAGTGTATAGTGTGTATATGGTGTGTATATAGTGTATAGTGTGTATATAGTGTATAGTGTGTATATGGTGTGTATATAGTGTATAGTGTGTATATGGTGTGTATATAGTGTATAGTGTGTATATGGTGTGTATATAGTGTATAGTGTGTATATGGTGTGTATATAGTGTATAGTGTGTATATGGTGTGTATATAGTGTATAGTGTGTATATGGTGTGTATATAGTGTATGGTGTGTATATGGTGTGTATATAGTGTATAGTGTGTACATGGTGTGTATATAGTGTATAGTGTGTATATGGTGTGTATATAGTGTATAGTGTGTATATAGTGTGTAGCTGTTGATTGACAGCTAGCAGACATACAGCTCGTTGAAGTAACAGAAAGCGAATGAACACAGTGAGTAAACAACAAGAGAAGTATAAAATCACAGAGCCACAAACAGGTCAGAGCTAAAAACACAGCACTCCGTCTACAGTCTCGCTTTTCTTAGTCAAAGTTTGCTTTTTGAGGTTTATTGCGTTTTTATGAAAGACATTTTAGAGACGTGCTGCACAGATAAAGTCACACAACTTTAACACAACTTCTGACAGTGTGATCAGATCAGATGAAAACATGACACTGAGAAACTTGTTTTGTGGTAAAGGGTGTGTGAGGAAGGTAGTTAGAGCATATAGTGTGTGTGTGTGTGTGTGTGTCTCTCTCTCCCTCCGTATACGAGTCGTCTGAGGTGAAGAGGAACGATATACACTCGCCTGCAGCATGAGCCAAGGCCTGACGCACGCTCTGACATTCACACACACGAGCAGCAGGGCCATGTGAGGGTCAAACCTGTGCACGTGCGCGCACGCAAATGTCTGCCGCGATGGGCTTTTCCGTGGAGTGTTTCCCCTGCTTAATAGTCTCAGCTGTTGCTCGACGGGAGACGAGTGTGTGCCGCGGAGCGGAGTGTGTGTAAGCCGTGTAGCTTTATCGAGGAGCCAGACGGTGTGTTATAGTCAGTGCCTATATTAAGAGCTCTCGTTTAAAGCCGCTGCCATATCACATATGCATGCACGCGCGCACACACACACAACACACACACACACACACACACACACACACACAGTGCTCCCAATGAGACCCCCAACCACAGACATGATGGAAAAACACTGTGCAGCCCAATTCAGAGAACACGGTGAATCGCGTGTGGAAGAACAATGCCACAGTGTGTACAGAGAATTCCTCTGCAAATGCAAAACTCTCGAGAGGACCTACAATGCCAAAACTCCACACACTCGCACACTCTGCTCTTAGAGGAGATTCGCACAAACCCATTTGGGAGACTGTCTTTTTTTTCTCCCCCTTAAACTATCCTGAAAACGAGGAAACAGCTCAGTGCGACATGGAGCAGATCTCCAGGTTTTATGAATCAGTTACAGCAGGACTTTTAGGAACGGATCTGGAGCTCAGCTTCGATAAACACCAGGACCATTCGCAAGTTTGCATAAATCTGCAACAGCTGTAAGGCTGACAAACATGCTCTTCTACAGAGAAGAAAAAGGACTCATTGTGTTTTTCGTGGTTATGCAACAACAACAGGTAACTTACACCTGAGCCCAAAGTGGGCCTTTTGGACTGATCTGGGATCAGATCTCACAGCCTTTCACACTGAATTGGGACAGAACTCTTTTGGTCTTTTGGACTCATGTTGCTTTTAGAAAGCTGCCAGATAAAAGTGCTCTGTATTTGATCTGGCCTTGGTTCATGAAGCTTTTTGGACTGATCTGGGATCGGACCTTGTATATTTTTAGATTTATCTTTGACCAGATAACAAAACTTCTTAAATTATTAAACTTTGCGCACTGATCCATAATTGGACCACTAAACGTTTTTTGACTGATCTGGGATCGGATCGTGAAGTTTTTCTGATCTTTTTTCCAGATCTCTCCGTTTCAGTTTTTTTTCCCTGCCTTTCAGCCTGGTCTGGGATCAGCTTGCTTTAGCTGTGCATCTGATCCGAGACTCAACTGCTCCGTCTGATCTCAGATCAGAGCATGTTTCAGCAGTCTGGGTAGGATTTTACAGTGTTGCATCAGATGAACCACATGCTGTGTCTAAAACGGCTCTCCCTCACTCACTCGTTCACTACGTAGGGGGCGGCAGAGAGGGAGGAAACAGGGTCTGTGACAAAAACATAAACACTTCAAATTATAAGTCACCTGCTGACCCAAAGACCACAATCTCCGGACGGACTAGAGGTCATTTACATGAAACGTAAACGTTTATGCACAAGATTTAAACAGTTCAACCTCCATCACTGTAATTTTAGCTACGAGACAAGGTAGTGAGCACCGGCTGCACCCTTATAGTGCACCATAGGGACTAATGAAGTGCACTAACCCAGAGAACGAGCTGAGACACAACTCCAGTGACACGACTGATCGGTTTAATGTCTTACTGTAATAATAAGAAGAAGCAGAATGAGAAATAAGAAGGCAGCAGACACGTGGTGGAGTAAAGATCAGCTGAATCAGAGCGCAGATCTCACCTCTCACTCTCGGATGGAGAACACACTTCCTCTCCAGCGTCCCTCGGCTGCGAAGATCACATCTGATGCTCCTCTGAGTGCGTTCTCATCAGACGATCCAGATCTGTCACTGAGAACATCACACACAGTTAATCTCCACATACGAGATGTGTTCCACACACGCACACACACACATACACATACAGAGTCTAAATTTTGACGGCCATCATTTGAGTTCGCTTTACTTCTGTGTGTGTGTGTGTGTGTGTGTGTGTTTTAAGATGGTGTCCTTAACTGAACACACAATCATTGCTCTGTGGGTTGAAATTGTTTCATTGCTACACAACGTAGAAAAAAGCTTCCATGCCTGAACACGACTGTCTCTGTCCTCACACGTGATGAAGTAAGATCTGGTGAATAAACACACACAACACACTCTGCCATGTGCCGGATTTACGCTTTTGCAATCGAGGTGTGTTGCGTTCCTTAACAAACTAGAACCTTCCATAGGATCAGACTGTTTACAACCTTACCAGAAAACGGTTAAACGGCTCGGCCAGGGAACTTTCTGAGCTCCTTGGCTCCGCCTACTTATCCGGAGCCGGGAACAAGTGGCACACTTTCGGCAAACAAAGAACAACAAAAAAAACGTTCATTGTTTTGCAGAAGGTGTCACTTCACCAAGCCAAATCAAATCATGTTAGAAAAACGTTAAGGCACAAGGCGTTGCGCTGACGGATTATCCTCACGCTAAACCCACTCTCATACCTCAGGTACTGATAAAAAGGAAAAATTAAATAAAAAAATAATAATACTAATAACAGCTTATACAGAGTTATCAGTCCAAATTCCACAGGCATGCAGGGAATCTGGAGCTCGCTGAAGAGAACATACCAGCACAATGGAAAATACATAACACAAACAAAACACGCATTCATTTAAGTACCACACGGATCCAGGTTTCCATCCGCTGATTGAGCCTCCAGCTTAGAAAAAAAGAGAACTTCAAAACAGAATCAGTATCAAGTGTGTGCTTCATTCCAGCAGACGGTTCACTCGGTTCACTCCAAACTCCACACCTTCTACACACCTCTGTGTGCCTCATCCACCAAGTTCCATCAGCTCAGCACGGTGGAACTCAACACCGGTTCTGTTCACTGGATCCGTCTGACACGGGGAGGAGATTTCACCACAACCAAACCTCGTGCTAACTAGCTAACATCTTCATCGGGTCGTCTCAGGTCATCTAATCTCACTACCAGACTGACGAACTGCATGACTTCTATCCCATTTTCCTATTCACCCAAGTGGAATTTGTATATGTTAATATTCAGCCTGTTGAAAAACTTGTTTTATTATCTAACTTCAGTCACGAGGACGAGTTGATGCAATAAAAAGTGAGTTCGCAAATCGCCTGAAGGTTTTTACCTTAAACAGTCAGCATTGGTCTGTGTGAAATATTTTAACCTGTTTAACTGAGTCCTGTACAAGGAAAAGTTTAAGAGACTTAAACACTCCAGATAAATCCGTGGATCTGTTTAGATATACACATGAATATTCACGAGTATGCAAATTTACCTGTCATCTCAAAAACCCTAGGAAACTAGCTGGTGTTTGAAGCTCATACGTCTACAGAGTTCTACAGACACGTGCACCAACACACACCGACACACACCGACACACACCAATACATACCAACACACAACAACACACCTCGACACACACCGACACAAAATAACACACACCGACACACACCAACACACACCGACACACACCGACACACATTGACACACAACAACACACACCAACACACCTCGACACACCTCGACACACACTGACACAAAACAACACACACCAACACACACCGACACAAACCGACACACACCGACACACAACAACACACACCGACACACACCGACACACAACAACACACACCAATACACACCAACATACAACAACACACCTCGACACACACCGACACAAAACAACACACACCGACACACACCGACACACACCGCACACACCAACACACACCGACACACACGACACACACCGACACACAACAACACACACCGACACACAACACACACCGACACACACCAACACACTGCAACTGAAACGTTTCTGTTATTTCAGTTTTTCAGTAAAACCTTTTAACAGTTGAACTTGCCCAGATGTGTAGGTGTGTGTGTTTACAGGTGTGTCTCGTTAAGACCCTGTGACGTCTCTGTGCAACACGTCTCACAGCGCAGGACTGAAGAGCACCATGAATTGAATATTTACTGGTTAGTGAAGTTAGGGGAAAGTAGATAAGTGTTTCTGAGCTCGGGGGAAAAAGGGATGGTGGTTTCATCAGCGTCTCACACACACACGCACACACACACACACACACACACACACACACAGGCGCTCCTGCAAATTTGGCCTTGACTTTCAATTAGAGCGATGAAGGTCATTTCTGTAACGAGCTTTAGAGTATCCTCACACATACACACACACACACACACACACACACACACACACACACACACACGTCTGTCTAACGTCTACAACACTGGCCGATATTAATTTCAATTTCATTTAAAATTTCATTTAATTTTTTTAATAAAATTATTTTTCATTATTGATTTAAGTTGAACATTAAAGGTGTTTATTAGCAACGTGGAGATTTATCTCCGATAGCGACGCTACACCGTGAGCTCACACTCATCTCAGTATTGTTTTTCTGTAAAAAAAAAACTACAAGCTCCTGAAAGAACTGAACTGGTGGCAGTTTAAATCTTTTACTCAGAATCTCTCACTCTGTAAATATAATAAATATAAGATGAAGTATAAAGTAGAGCCGTGTGACACTTTTATAACGTAATGTCTTAAAAATCACAAACACTGTTAACATTTATGTTCTAAATGTTCCACGTTACAGCGTTTATATTTTTTTAGATATGTTGTTGACATCCTTGTGTAAATCGTCAGTATAACAAAGTCAGTATAAATGCAGTCGTGTCTTTAGACCTGTTAGGGCTCGATATCAGACGTGTTCCACTGATCTCCTCAATTATTTTCAATCATTTATCAGAACTTGTTCAGAACTTGTTCGGTATTTGTTCAGCACGTTCTCCACAGTTCCACCTGGGCACTTTTTATAGCTCCTGGGATGAAAGCAAACACGCAATGTAATTGTATTACACCAATAACGATATATCACACCAACAGATCTTCATATTCATCCCTTTTTGCTAACGATTGAATCATCCTCCTTTTTTTCTAAACAGTGGCTCCGTTTCTCTGAACGTCCGAATGTCTCCTCTACATGGCCTTATGTATTCGAGGTGTGTGTGTGAGTGAGTGTGTGTGTGAGTGCGTGTGTGTGTGAGTGTGTGTGTGTGAGTGTGTGTGTATGTGAGTGAGTGTGTGTGTGAGTGAGTGTGTGTGTGTGTGTGTGTGAGTGTGTGTGTGTGAGTGTGTGTGAGTGTGTGTGTGAGTGAGTGTGTGTGTGTGAGTGAGTGTGTGTGTGAGTGCGAGTGAGTGTGTGTGTGTGTGTGTGAGTGTGTGTGTGTGTGAGTGTGTGTGTGTGAGTGTGTGTGAGTGTGTGTGTGTGTGTGTGTGAGTGTGTGTGTGTGTGAGTGTGTGTGTGTGTGTGAGTGTGTGTGAGTGTGTGTGTGAGTGTGTGTGTGTGAGTGGGTGTGAGTGTGTGTGTGAGTGTGTGTGTGTGTGAGTGTGTGTGTGTGAGTGGGTGTGAGTGTGTGTGTGTGAGTGTGTGTGTGAGTGTGTGTGTGTGCTCATGAACATGCTTTTCACATCCATTTCAGACTGCAGGTCTTCCATCATTTCTCAGTACTTTACTTTTATCTGTTTCATGTACAATGACAGACGTGCGCTGACGTGAGCACTGTGAGAAATATCAAGGTTATACTCATGGAGGTTACACGTCTGAATGCGTGAAGGTTAATGCATGAAATAAACACAATTTCTCTACAGGTTACAGTTACGCGGTTTCACACGTTCCTGATTATTGTCAGTAAAACACTCCTTTTTCATTTGAAATAATCTTCCACCAACCGAATCTGAAAAGTGTTAAATAAAAAAAAGAATCCAATTGTTTCTAGAAGAATCCGGACCCTGGATTTGGACACGCGTGTGAACGCACGGGACTCGGGGTCACACGCACAGCGTAGACGTGACGCGCTGCAGGAGAAACGTTTGGATTAAAGGAAAAGGACGTTTTAGGGAAAATTAGATTGACAGAAGCTACACAAAATACAGTTCAAACAAATGGCTGAAATATTTAAAAAAAAAAAAAAAAAGAACCTTATGGGTTTCACTTTATGAACAGAGACTAAACAAACAGAAACGCGGCTTTGTTTCGGAGCTTGTTTGCATAATGCAACACTTCTGCAATCTCGCCTTTGCAAAATCATTAAGCTTTATGGTGCTTTATAGAGTTTAAGAGTTTTCACTGTAGTCTGTAGTGAAGTCAGGGTTTTAAACACAGGAAACACTTACAGACACCCAGGAATTCTACCATCACTTCTCACCATGTGATCGATTCACTTTTAGAGTCTGCGCTGAGGGACTCGAGGAGATGTAGTGCACTACTGATACGTGGATGATGTGTGGAGAGAGGAACTCTGTTAGAGGAGGCGGAGCCCTGAGAGCCGGAGATAGAAATGTGTGTACGATGACTGACACTCTGAGTGTGAGCTCTTCCTTTACAGAGGAGAGGCTGATGATGATGATGATGATGATGATGATGATGATAATGATGTTGATGATGATGATTTTTGGGGCATTATTTTCAAGCTGTCACTTGCCACTAGCAGCTGTCAGCTTGTGTATGTGGAAGAGGGCAGACTTCACGTCCACTGAAGGTGTCCTGAAGATAGTGAGTGTTCGTCTGGTCTCCTCCTGAGTGTTAGCTATATAGAGTTCAGGCAAATAAACAAAAAGGGACTGAATTTAAATGTTTAATAAAGCTGCTATCAGTAAGACCGTGATGAGAGAAATGTTACAGTCCATATTTTAAATCACTCACTCACTCACTCATTCATCTTCTACCGCTTATCCGAACTACCTCGGGTCACGGGGAGCCTGTGCCTATCTCAGGCGTCATCGGGCATCAAGGCAGGATACACCCTGGACGGAGTGCCAACCCATCACAGGGCACACACACACACACACACTCTCATTCACTCACGCAATCACACACTACGGACAATTTTCCAGAGATGCCAATCAACCTACCATGCATGTCTTTGGACCGGGGGAGGAAACCGGAGTACCCGGAGGAAACCCCCGAGGCACGGGGAGAACATGCAAACTCCACACACACAAGGTGGAGGTGGGAATCGAACCCCCAACCCTGGAGGTGTGAGGAGAACGTGCTAACTACTAAGACACCGTGACCCCTATTTTTAAATCAACTAAAGCAAAAAAGATTCTTTTTCTAGGTTTGTGAGAGCGATCAGGCAGAAACATGCAGCTAAACCCATCGTATGGATCTCAGGTCAAATCCTGAAATTTCTATTAAATTTCTATCCTGAATAACTATTAAATAATTCACTATTTTCTTTCACGTGCTGCTTTAAAACAGTGTTCCAGAGAACGTTAAGGTTAAAAAAGTTTGAATCCAGATTACAAGCATGTTTAGTCTTGTTTATTCGACGCTCGTGATGTTTTGTGTAACACATGAACACGTCATGTTTCTCAGAGCTTTAATCTACATCTTTCGTGTCGACTCTCACTGCTCTTACACACACAGACACACTGTTTAAGGTGTGTTTTAGCTGCACGGTCTCACTGGCTCCAGGATCAATACCTCAGGTTTATACCTGATTAATATTTACCTGCTGTATTTATCAGCTTTATATTACATTTATTCTACTTTTTATGTTGAATGAACGACTTCCAGGAAGTGGTCACACCTGGTCGGCCTTGTCATGTGACAGGAAATGAAACAATTAGAAACTTTTAGAATATTGTAGAGTTTCGCCTGCTGTGTAAACTATACACTAAACATCCATGTATGACACACACACACACACACACACACACACACACTCACACACACACACTCACTTACACACACTCACTCACACACACACACTCACACACACACACTCACACACACACACACACACTCACTCACTCACACACACACACACACTCACTCACACACCAACACACACACACACACACTCACACACACACACTCACTCACACACACACACTCACTCACACACCAACACACACACACACACACTCACCCACACTCTCTCACACACACACACACTCACTCACCCACACTCTCACACACACACACACACTCACTCACACACACACACTCACACACACACACACTCACTCACACACACACACTCACACCCACACACTCACACACACCCACACACACACCCACACACACACCCACACTCACACCCACACCCACACACCCACTTACACACACACACCCACACACAGACCCACACTCACACACACCCACTCACACACCCACACACAGACCCACACTCACACACACACACTCACACACACACACCCACACACACAGACCACTTGATAGCTCGACATCCTTCTGTATGAAAGCTGATATTCTTACATTGTGTTTTCTTACATTTCCTTTCAAATGAGTTTATTTATTATAAAAACGTAAGGTTCTTAATAACGTGTTTAATATCCTGCTTTAAAGGAAATGATATTTTCTTAATATGTTCAGCCTCTGAGGACGAATCTTTGCCTGCTTTTATCTAATAAACATCATAAAGTCCCCTAAGTGGCACTCCGTTCCTGGACCGTAGCTGGACGTGGATGGTGATGTTTCAGAATCCCTGGGTATGAATGGGTTAAATGTTTTCCTCTGCCATTTACAGAATTATTTATTTATTTATTTATTTATTTGCTTCTGTGTCATTCTGTCAGACAGACAGGAACTTCATAGAAATGGCAGATGTAATGAATGAGAAGGCAGCTGATGTGCTGCTCATCCACAGCGTAACACGACGACTTTCACGTCGTTACACATTTCTAAATAAACACCAGGTCCTAAAAGTCATCGATGCCACAGTTTTTATGGTTGTGTTCCTGGTTTCGTGTACGGACCCGAGCCTGACAAATAAACCTCTGTTGTACAGTTAATTTACAAATGACTAATAAACTGAGGCTGTAGAAAGAAATAAGGTGTACTGAGCTGAGTCTGTAATGTGAGAGCACAGAGTATTCACTGAGATATTCACTGCTTTAATGAGAAATTTATAGAAAAAGATTCTTTATTTTAAATATGTACTGTTTTTATCTGTCAGAGAGAGAGAGAGAGAGAGAGAGAGAGAGAGAGAGAGAGAGAGAGAGAGAGAGGATTTAGTGCTTACATGGAATATTCCAGACCTGTCTGAATAGTGCAGTAATGATTAATCCATATATCAGTGAACGTATATAAATAGCTGATATTAATACTGCTATCAAACTGTGGCCTTGGTACAGGTGCAAGTTCTAAAGGAGAGTCTACAGAGAAATGTGTGTAGTGTGGATTTACACAACACTACCTCGTTACAACTACATACCAACATGGTACTACACACACACACACACACACACATACACACACACACACTATAGAGTACTACACACACTATAGAGTACTACATACACACTCACACACACTATAGAGTACTACACACACACACACTATAGAGTACTACATACTCACTCACACACACACTATAGAGTACTACACACACACACACACTATAGAGTACTACATACACTATAGAGTACTACATACTCACTCACACACACACTATAGAGTACTACACCCACACACACACTATAGAGTACTACACACACACACTATAGAGTACTACATACACACTCACACACACACTATAGAGTACTACATACACACTCACGCACACTATAGAGTACTACACACACACACACTATAGAGTACTACATACACACTCACACACACACTATAGAGTACTACTACACACACACACTATAGAGTACTACACACACACTATAGAGTACTACATAAACACTCACACACACACTATAGAGTACTACATACACACTCACACACACTATAGAGTACTACACACACACACACTATAGAGTACTACATACACACTCACACACACACTATAGAGTACTACATACACACACACACACTATAGAGTACTACACACACACACACACTATAGAGTACTACATACACACTCACACACACACTATAGAGTACTACATACACACACACACTATAGAGTACTACATACATACACACACACTATAGAGTGCCACACACACACACTCATACACTATAGAATACTACACACACTATAGAGTATTACACACACAATATAGTTCTACACATTTCACACACACATACACTATGAAGTGCTACACAAACACTATAGAGTACTACAAACATACACACAATATAGAGTTATACACACTACACACACATACACTATAGAGTACTACACACAAACAACATGAAGTACAACACACAAACAACATGGAGTACAACACACATACACACACGTATTGTACAGGGTACAGCATTACTACATGCATATATTGTATAGAGTACCACACACATACACACACACACACAAACCCACATACTGTATAGAGTACTATGTGCACACACACATTATTACACACATGTATTGTGTAGATTACTACAGACACGTTATCACCTGTGTATGTGTGTGTGTGACAGTTCACTTCATATATACACTATATAGATGACATGCAGTCATTATGACTTATGTATTAAAAACATTACCACACGCACACATTATTATACACATGCATTATTACCTGAGTTTATAATACAGATATAAATTCATATACATGTAATAGCTTTATATGATACAGACTGATATTATATAGATGACATATAGGCATTATTACTGTATAGATGCTATACACACGTCGTATTAACCCTGTATTATATCTACCTTTATTATGTAGATGACTGGATGAGTATTTTAAAATTTCCACAGATTATTGGCATTATTTCCTGTCTGTATTAAAGCCTGTTCCATACGTGTTAGGAGTGTGTGTTACTAAAGCTGTACATTGGACCCATGAGACATAAACGCTTAATAAGATCTTCTTGTAGAAATCATGGTCTTTCCTAAACAGATTCTCAAACAGCCTCGAGTGGAAAAACACAATATCGATATCTCTACCAGGCCGTGACCTCGCCAACGCCGGCACGTTAAAGTGGTTAAAGGGGACATGTGAACACCCTGCACTGCCTGAGAGACTTTTATTTTAACTTCAGCACGGATTTGGCGATAGACGTTAATAGAAATGCTGGTAGCGATGTTTGTGTAATCTCAGCGCAGACATTTGGGTTGTGTTCTAAATCGCAGGTTTCGTTCTTGTTTAAACTCCGCCTGAGAAACACGTTGGTTTTTTTTTATTGTTTTTTTTAAACGTTTATTTAAAAAGTGTCGATCGATTTTGTGGTTTATTTATTTTATTTAATATATTTGAATAAACTATTTGCTTTAACCTCTAACGGAAGCCTGAATAAATCTGGATCTTATCGTTTTTAAATGATCTTATATGCATCTGCGGTTAAAGATGTGAAAAGATCTTATTGAGAGCTTGCCAGTTATAAATCCTAATTTCATGAATCTTCTGGCTCATGAATTTAAGGAATTTACAGTATAAAAAAAAAAAAAAGGCAGCTGAAATAAACCTAATCAGAAACTAAATAGACTCGGATATAAATCTATGTTACAGATGTCTAGAATGTGAATCAGAATTTACGGCTGTGAAATATGCAGCACAAATATTTTGTACAACTTCACATCAACATGGCCACACACACACACACACACACACACACACACACACACACACACACACACACACACAGCTTTCCAAGAACCTGCCATGCACGAAAAACTACAAGTCGTCCTAAAAAACTTTCAATTTTGAAAAATATAATAAAAAAATAAAATATATATATATATATATATATATATATATATATATATAATCTCCAACATGAGCGTTTCGTACATTTCTGTGAAATACTTTCGTATACATGAGTAATATTTATAAATATAGTGAAAAAAAATGTACCAAAACGAAAAAAAAAAAAAAAACCCATAATGCAAGGCTTATTTATTTCCTGTCTTCTGGTGGACTCTGTTAAATATTAATTCATGATTCTGTGTCAGGAAGCGGACGGCCGCGTGGCCCGTGTCGGCTCAGAGACGCAAGAAACTGCAGGAGAATGATCATCTGGATAAAACGGGAATTTTGAGGATACGAGATTTGTAATACTGCCAAGAAAAGATCGCTCTGGGGATGTGCATCTTGATATATTTTTTATTTTAAGTCAGAGCGGGTGTGACCTTTGACCTCACGCAAATCTCATACACACACATACACACACACGCACGCACACACACACACAACAACACGTACACCCACGTCTTCATCCACTTGTGAAAATAAAAAAATAAAAGTGAATAAACTTTTTCTAAACCTATTTTAAGGGCTTTAGGCTTTTTCAGGACACTCGACTGGATATGGAGTGCAGATGGTCAGACTCTTCCAGACGTAATAACCTTTAACCTGGAGGTCGAAATGTGGCGCGTTCAGGAATATGTGTGCGTCCATGTACGGTTTTTATATCGCAACGCTTCTCTGACTTTTTCCACACAGCTTAAAGACATCAAAATATTCACAATATTTAATTTTGGCAGACGAACTTGCTGCTGTGCTTCATGCACGTGTGTGTGTGTGTGTGTGTGTGTGTGTGAGAGAGGAACACGCCTGCTGCAACAAACCATCAAAATGAAAAATAAACAAACCTAACGTTTGAAACAAACACAAGCTTAGTGACACTTGTCTTCTCTTGAAAACAGTTGTAAATTCTTCTTGGTGGAATCGAACTCATAAAAACGGCACGGCATCGTAACGTCGGCAAGAAAAAAATATTTAAACATATAAATATAAATCCACAACCAACTTATAGACCCACAAAACATCTAACCTGTGACTCTCTCCTCACTCTGTCGCTCACTCTATCTCTCTTTCCGGACAGAACTCTTTCACTAATAAAGATAAAGAACATGTGCTTGGGGGGGGGGAATCGGGCCTGTATTTTATTAAACTAACACACACTCTGCACAGGCCTAACACTTCCTTCTGTGGAGTTATGAGTGCTGTTAAAATGCATTAATGTGATCGGATACATGTGTCTGAGATACTGTGTGTGACGTGTGTGACGAGACGTATATCACTGTATAACTGCAGAAATGCTGAAAAGTACCACGATCGACTCATTCAAGAATTCGAGCTTGATCGAGGAAAAGTTCAAGAAAAACAACAAGAAAAACAAACAAATAAACAAAAGTTCAAAAGCAACAAACATAACAGAATGTTGTAGTCTGGGTTTAGTGAGCGCTGAGAAATATTCTTTATTTTAGGGTTTGAGCAATTAGAAAATCCTAATAATAATAATAATAATAATAATGAATAATAATGTTATTACTGCTTCTATTATTATAGCTAGTATTAATAATAATAATTATAATAAAGATGATAATAATAATAATAAAATAATAATAATAATAATGATAACAGAAATCGAGACTAATAATCACAGCCTGAATGATATGAGCTCTTTATAGTTTAGTGTAAAAACGCCGAGATGTTTAAAGTGTGTAAAAGAGTTGAATGTAAATCAGCACCGGAGCCGAGGAGTCACACCGGGAGCACCGGGCTGCACGCGCACTGATTTACCGGCACCTGTTATCTCACTTTATTAAAATAATAATAATAATAAAAAAAGCATAAAGATAAAAAATCCGCTCCTGTGAGACATTTATCAACGTAAATCCCAAATCTGCTCAGACACCAGATCTCGAATTTCAAACGTATTCATTGCTTTGTGTCGTTAATAAATCCGTTTTAAGCCATCTGACCCACTTTCTGTCCTCTCTTTAAGCCCACACACACACACTCACTCACACACTCACTCACACACACACACACACACACACTCACACACACTCACTCACACACTCACTCACACACACACACACACACACTCACACACACTCACTCACACACTCACTCACACACACACACACACACACTCACACACACGCACTCACACACCGATCTCGATTTTTTTACTTTTCCCGCATCCACACGCTTTCATTTCCTCGCTTCGTGTTCAGAAAGATGGTCTACGTGTTGGATAAATCAGTTTAAATCTGCAGAAATGTTGTTAGCTATGTGCTAATTTCATTCCTCGGGCTAAAATATCCTGACCGAGAGAGAGAGGGAGAGAGGGAGGGGGGGGGGAGAGGAGAGAGAGAGGAGAGAGAGATAGAGAGAGAGAGAGAGATAGAAAGAGAGAGAGAGAGCGAGAGAGAGAGAGAGAGAGAGAGAGAGAGAGAGAGAGAGAGAGACAGACTGACAGACAGACAGACAGAGGGAAAGACAGAGACAGAGACAGAGAGAGACTCTGCTGCTCCTGGGGCACTTTCTTTGGGGGGGTTTCAGCTATAAACCCCTATAATATTCGGTGCACGAGACAGGGGTTTAACTACAGAAACATCTATAGAGTGTATATTGTATATTGTTGCCATAAATACGAAGGAGGAGAAGAAGTTGTCTTGGATGAAGGAGGACAATCCGCTAGTAATATTAGCTTTAATATTAATGTTTAGATTGATTCGATTTAGCGACCACTTTCTGTCTCATGAGGTTATCTAATGCGCATTTTTTATTTAGGAGGAATGGCATAGCACACACACACACACACACACACACACACACACACACACACACACACAACAGCTGCATACTTTCATATTAAATTCACAGAGAACAATACAAACCCTCAGCTAACATCCATCTCTCGTCTTCTCTCACATTCATCCTGTCTCATGTTATTCCACAAACCATAAATCCAACACGGATCCTCTGTGTCCAAGAAATTATAAAAAGTCATTATTTTAAGGTCTGAAAAAAAAAATATATATATATATACAATTTAACGTATTTATAGTCCATGAGCTAATCCAGGAGTATATTATTATTATTATTATTATTATTATTATTATTATTCTCTGGGAATTCTTCTTCAGCATGCATGGATGTCCCCTTGTCTGTCTGAACATCCTTTAGCTATTAAAAGTCAATAATAAACCAAGCTAAAATAATAGTAATAATAGTTAAAATAATAGTGGTAATAACAATAGTAATAATAATAATAATAATAATAATAATAATAATAATAATAATAGACACTCGCGCGCACACAGACAGACGCACGCGCGCGCCCGCGTTTAAACCTAAATATAAACAAAACTAACCGGATTTTGTGTTCAAACCCTTTCGCTCACAACACAATTCGCTCCTTAGGTATTATCTCATGCATTTGATTTGACCGGGTGATTATTATGTTTGGGGTTTTATTTTATTGCTAGCGTGTAAAAAAAAAGTAAACAAACTACAACGAGCGCAAATTTCTTTAAAGTTCCTTCAAATCTCTTCGGCGCGCTAAAAAAATCCGACTTCTATAAAAGGACAGACACCATTTTCTTACTAAATGCAAAGCGGTATGAAGTTGAAGTTTGCCCTTATTTGCCCCCGACATGGAGCATATACAGTATACGTGTGTGTGTGTGTGTGCATGCCATTTTTTAGAAACAGATAATATTTAACACCCTCCCTCTATCTCTCTCTCCCTCTCTCTGGTTTCTTACCTTTTCTTTCTCTCCACTAGCGACAGTTTCACAGCTTTTCTCCGGCGGCTCTTTCCTTCCTTTATCCGGACAAGCGTGGACTTTTCTTCCTTTTTTAAAAAAAAATTAGTATTTTCCCTTTACTTTGTTTCATGTCTCACTTCCATCTTCTTTCATCTCATCAATAAACACACGCTGCAGCCTACCTTCGGAGAGGAGGAGGAGGAGGAGGAGAGAGAGAGACACAGAGAGAGAGAGAGAGAGAGAGAGAGAGAGAGAGAGAGAGAGAGAGAGAGAGAGAGACCTCGGCCACTTTCAGCGCTGCCCTCCCATTATTCCTCCGCCATTGGTCGGAGACGCGATTGGGACACGCCCACTTCACACTGCGATTGGGACACAGCCGCGGCGGGGCTATGCTAGGCTAACGCCGTGTGCTAAAAGCAAGGTTTCGACACAAACCACTTTACCCCAGTCACAGACTCAACACGCCTCCTATTTATTTATTTATTTATTTATTTATTTATTTATTTAGGAGGAGTGTCTCCGCTGTGTCTCTAAAGAACGTTTGGTGTATTTTATTTATTTGTTTATTTGTCCAGTCTTCACCTCCCGGTCAGAAATGATGTCACGTCAGTTGGTCATTTGTTGTTATTTACTGCGTTCTGTTGTATTTACACGTCTGTGTGGTCACGTGAGCAGCTTTATAAACGTGTCACACTTTCAGTAAGTTATCACAGTTCTAAATAATAATATAGTACTATATCAGTATTACTGAGTCTCTGTCCCGCGGCTGATATAAAAGGGGGTAACGGTCACACACACACACACATATACACTCATATAAACACACACTCACTCACACACACACTCATACATACACTCATAAACACACACTCATAAACACACACACTCATATAAACACTCATACATACAGTACACACACTCACTCACACATTCATATAAACACACACACACATATACAGACACTCACACACATATACATACTCACACATACACTCATATACACTCACATAGACACACTCACATACACACTCACACATACACTCATATACACACACACATCCCCATACACTCATATACACACACATACACTCACACACACACCCACATACACTCATATACACTCACACACATACACTCATATACACACACACATCCCCATACACTCACATACACACTCACACATACACTCATATACACACACACATCCCCATACACTCATATACACACACATACACTCACACACACACCCACATACACTCATATACACTCACACACATACAATCATATACACACACACGAGCGCGCGTCACCGACCGTTACTTCGGATTGGGCGCGTACCGCGTCATTTAAAATTCATTTAAAATCTCATTGGGTTACACTGCTGCCTATCAAAAATAATCGTTTTTTTTAACTACCAACAAACTAGGTTGCCCCTTTAAACAGTGCCTCCTCTACTTTCTACGCATTTCTATTTTCTCATTTATTTATTTAATTTTTTTCCTTCGTCCCTCCCCCTCGACGTCCCCAGCTGACCTCGAGGCGACGTAAGGAGACGCTCGCGCTCTCGTCAACCAATCAGAGCGAGAGGACGCGCACGGAACTTTGTTTTTCGTTCTCCAATGAATTTACAGCGTCGTAATGACGAGCACCAAATTAATGCAATAGTGCTGCTCCTATACACACACACACACACAGACACACACACACACAGACACACACACACGTTCTCTCTCTCTCTCTCTCTCTCACACACACACACACACACACACACACACACGTTCTCTCTCTCTCTCTCACACACACACACACACACACGTTCTCTCTCTCTCTCTCACACACACACACACACACACGTTCTCTCTCTCTCACACACACACACACGTTCTCTCTCTCTCACACACACACACACACACACACACACGTTCTCTCTCTCTCTCTCACACACACACACACACACACGTTCTCTCTCTCTCTCTCTCACACACACACACACACACGTTCTCTCTCTCACACACACACACACACACGTTATCTCTCTCTCTCTCACACACACACACACACGTTATCTCTCTCTCTCTCTCTCTCTCTCTCTCACACACACACACTCACACTCTCTCTCACACACACACAGACGCACTCTCTCTCTCTCAGACTCTCTCTCTCTCTCTCTCTCTCTCTCTCTCTCACACACACGCGCGCACCACACACACCCCGTTACCCCCACCCTCTCTTGTCTAGACAGTGACAGGTGTGTGTGTGTGTGTGTGTGTGTGTGTGTTGAAGTCTTTAGTCTAGACCAGGAATAATTACTCTTTCACACTGTTTTTTGTTTTTTTAAATCGCAGAAGTTACATTTCACACGCATCCATACGCACATGTTTACAATCACGTAACAAGGAAACGTGTTCCGGCGATTCGACGTTGAAATAAACGTTATTGTAGGTGACGCGTTAACGAGTCATTAATCTGACAATAAAACACACGGAACACTTTAGTAAGTGAGGATTTTACTGTGACCTTCCGGTTAGACATAAAACACTGCGATCACGTGGAGCTGCTATTGTTTTCACGCCACCATGATTGTTTTAATAACCTTCTACATAGTACGGAAGTGTCGCCACCACACACACACACACACACACACAGAGCGTCTTTTGACCGGTTGTCATGGTAACTGTGCTGCTCCTGTATCCCTAAATGTTTAGCTAGCTAACCATAACCCTAACCCTAACCCTAACCTGAACCCTAACCCTAACCCTACCTACCAAAGATACAGTGATATTTTAAAATAACATACTAGTTATATTTAGTGTAGGATCTGAAACCTAACCTATACATTACGCTGAATCTGCGCTCCCCCTGCCGGATTAAACCGTGAATAACAGCGAGGTTTGTGTTTATTCTCTCGGGTTCACGGAGGGACACGAGCGCCGTCTGCCCTACATAACATGCGCGCGCCGTGATGTCATCTAAGGACGACGGTGTAACCTAGAAACGGTGATTTTCTCCTCTGCGTTGCTCCGCCTCTGTAATCTAATCACTGGGTTTATAAACCACTTCTTACTTTACAACAAAGGAGACAAAAATAGTTTCCAAAATGTGAGATGAACGAACAACTTTTTGAATATTTTTAAATATACTGAACTTCACATGTGCACATTTACCCAGCAGTGAGTCACGTGTACTGAGCATTTACACTACAAGGTCTGTGTGTTTATTAGGGTACAAGAGCATTAGTGAGAGCAGACACCGGTGTTGGGATGGTGAGGAGGTGTTCAGTGGTGTTGAGTCAGACACAGTGTTCAGTGGTGTTGAGTCAGAGACAGTGTTCAGTGGTGTTGAGTCAGAGACAGTGTTCAGTGGTGTTGAGTCAGACACAGTGTTCAGTGGTGTTGAGTCAGACAGTGTTCAGTGGTGTTGAGTCAGACACAGTGTTCAGTGGTGTTGAGTCAGAGACAGTGTTCAGTGGTGTTGAGTCAGAGACAGTGTTCAGTGGTGTTGAGTCAGACACAGTGTTCAGTGGTGTTGAGTCAGACAGTGTTCAGTGGTGTTGAGTCAGACACAGTGTTCAGTGGTGTTGAGTCAGAGACAGTGTTTAGTGGTGTTGAGTCAGAGACAGTGTTCAGTGGTGTTGAGTCAGAGACAGTGTTTAGCGGTGTTGAGTCAGAGACAGTGTTCAGTGGTGTTGAGTCAGACACAGTGTTCAGTGGTGTTGAGTCAGAAACCGTGTTCAGTGGTGTTGAGTCAGAGACAGTGTTCAGTGGTGTTGAGTCAGAGACAGTGTTTGGTGGTGTTGAGTCAGACACAGTGTTCATTGGTGTTGAGTCAGAGACAGTGTTCATTGGTGTTGAGTCAGAGACAGTGTTCATTGGTGTTGAGTCAGACACAGTGTTCAGTGGTGTTGAGTCAGACACAGTGTTCATTGGTGTTGAGTCAGACACAGTGTTCAGTGGTGTTGAGTCAGAGACAGTGTTCAGTGGTGTTGAGTCAGAGACAGTGTTCAGTGGTGTTGAGTCAAACACAGTGTTCAGTGGTGTTGAGTCAGACAGTGTTCAGTGGTGTTGAGTCAGACACAGTGTTCAGTGGTGTTGAGTCAGACAGTGTTCAGTGGTGTTGAGTCAGACACAGTGTTCAGTGGTGTTGAGTCAGAGACAGTGTTTAGTGGTGTTGAGTCAGAGACAGTGTTCAGTGGTGTTGAGTCAGAGACAGTGTTTAGCGGTGTTGAGTCAGAGACAGTGTTCAGTGGTGTTGAGTCAGACACAGTGTTCAGTGGTGTTGAGTCAGAAACCGTGTTCAGTGGTGTTGAGTCAGACGCAGTGTTCAGTGGTGTTGAGTCAGAGACAGTGTTTAGTGGTGTTGAGTCAGACACAGTGTTCAGTGGTGTTGAGTCAGAGACAGTGTTTAGTGGTGTTGAGTCAGAGACAGTGTTCAGTGGTGTTGAGTCAGAGACAGTGTTTGGTGGTGTTGAGTCAGACACAGTGTTCATTGGTGTTGAGTCAGAGACAGTGTTCATTGGTGTTGAGTCAGAGACAGTGTTCATTGGTGTTGAGTCAGACACAGTGTTCAGTGGTGTTGAGTCAGAGACAGTGTTCAGTGGTGTTGAGTCAGACACAGTGTTCAGTGGTTTCACTCATGTGTCATGGAGCTGTTTGTGGGCAGAGACATAAATGTTCGGTATTTATTCTGAGTGTATAAACACTTATATATATAAACTTATATAAACACTTATATATATAAACTTATATAAACACTTATATATATAAACTTATATAAACACTTATATATATAAACTTATATAAACACTTATATATATAAACTTATATAAACACTTATATATATAAACTTATATAAACACTTATATATATAAACTTATATAAACACTTATATATATAAACTTATATAAACACTTATATATATAAACTTATATAAACACTTATATATATAAACTTATATAAACACTTATATATAAACTTAAACACATTCATTCAGACTATTTATATATAATATTATAGAATACAATGTGATATTACATCATTATAGTATTTAATACAGTAGATTTTAAACGCCACTTTTTTTCGTTTTTTGTTTTTTTTACAAATGCAAAATTCAGACCTCAGATAAAGGCGCTGAATTTTATATTAATTTAATTTAATTTATTATATTTTAGTTTTATTTCCGCTTCCTCATGACTACAGTGTCGACCGTTAAATTTGCGCACGTGGTTGTGCGATTTGAAAATAAAAAAAAAAGGCCGGTATCTTATTACAGTAATGACATCATCCAAGTGTCTCGTGCGCGGTTGCCAGGGGTTACAGCCTGACATTTCAGTCGCTATAAACAAACCTGCAGGAAGCCAAACTGTGAAGAACACCGTGTTTCTGTGGTTTTATTTAATTTAGGAATCAACTGCTCGCTTTAAAGCGATTATAATTCATCTAAAAGGGTAAACCTGCTTCACCACGAGACACTGACACAACACGTTACAATTAACTATTAAGTTCTGAGTGTTCAAATGAAAAGTTCTCAGCTCCATGTTTGCATTGACATTATTTTAAATCACTTCCTAAATAACTTTTGACTTTTTATGTTCATGGTGTTGGATTCGGACCGAAGAAGAGCAGAAACAGCAGACAGATCTTCAGACCTTATGAGAGAACAGTGAAGAAGCTGGAGATCTAAAAACGTTCTGCAGATGTTTCAGGAAGGAAAATGATCAGGATTATCCTGATGATAAAGGTTTAATCCAGAGATAACCAACCGTATGATGCTTAAAGTACTTTATCCTTATAATGTCTGTGTATTACTCAGAAATGTTATTACCTGAAACACGAGTCCTGTAGACCATTAAAGTTCTCCTGAC
The DNA here is from genome assembly GCF_030014155.1 of Tachysurus vachellii. Taxonomy (NCBI): domain Eukaryota; kingdom Metazoa; phylum Chordata; class Actinopteri; order Siluriformes; family Bagridae; genus Tachysurus; species Tachysurus vachellii. Next base: position 16,111,965 of record NC_083485.1, read on the forward strand.
ATCAAAACCGCTGTTTCAATTCAATTCGAATCAAATCAAATTTATTTCTATGGTGCTTTTAACAACAGACATTGTCTCAAAGCAGCTCCACAGAACATAAGAAACACTCATTCATCTTCTACCGCGTATCCGAACTACCTCGGATCTCAGGCGTCATCGGGCATCAAGGCAGGATACACCCTGGACAGAGTGCCAACCCATCGCAGGGGACACACACACTCTCATTCACTCACGCAATCACACACTACGGACAATTTTCCAGAGATGCCAATCAACCTACCATGCATGTCTTTGGACCGGGGGAGGAAACCGGAGTACCCGGAGGAAACCCCCGAGGCACGGGGAGAACATGCAAACTCCACACACACAAGGTGGAGGTGGGAATCGAACCCGCAACCTGTGTGAGGTGAACGTGCTAGCCACTAAGACACCGTGCCCCCCACTTGGGCGTCATTTCTAACATAATTTCTAACATTTCACATAAAGATCAATTGTAGGAGAAAATCGCCTCCAACCTACATTGGCCCAGACTAGCTCCTGCAATCTGACTATAAGTTTAAACAATAATTCTAAGTTAAAGTTCAAAGAAGAAACGATCAGCCAAACTCACGAAGACTGGATTCAGTTGAGGAAGGTTTATTGACAGTCGTATAGACAGCGATCAACCAGCTGGTACCAGGGATACAAGTTTGTCCACTAGACGATATTTGCACCGAAGCACTGCTGATCACAGTAAGCTTATATACAGTTCTGACATGCCCCCCTCTTTCCATACCCTCCCTCGTTATCCAATCATAATACAGCTCACATACTCAGTTTTGCTCGCTTACGGGAAATTACCATTATTTCCAGATGGTTAATGTTTACCTATGCATTAGGCTATGCATTAGGCCATCTAAATTCCCATCATCTTCTAACCGAGGGGCCTCGTTCCTATAGTTCTTAGCCTACAGCCTACGTCATCAGGCCATGGAGCTTATAAGTTGGTTTTATGTGCTTTTAGCCTTTATTCTCCTTTCTGAGGTCTTCTTCAACACAACTCACTTTCTTCATGGGTACAGTATGTATGGCTTTCTTGTACTTTGGAAACAGTGCCTACCAACATCTCTTTTCTTTATATGATTTCTTCTATTGTTCTGTATCCTTGGATACGGTGTGCAGTAGCCATTAGTTTACTTATTAACCCAGTGACCAGAGGCTGTACGTGCTTACTGAGGCTCTATGGACTTGTGATGTGTTCTAGCGTCAATCTCCGCATGGGTTGCACAACTTTTGGATGAAACCAACCTTTCTACACCATCACCAACTGCTGATCTTCTCACTGAGGTCATTACTCACTACATCCAGGATATGGAGAGTCGTGGTCGACCCAGTGACACATCTGCTGTTAAGGGGGTCGATGTCTCAACACAGACTGCTACAGTTGTTACCAAGTCTACTCAAACTCCTTCAGCCTCATCCACAAGCACACAAGCTACTCAAGCTTCATAGCGTGTTAACAAGAAGACTCAATGTCCTCCTCATTACGCTGTCAAACCATTTTATATTAAGAAGTGACTCTTGTTGATTTTGCATCTTCTTATTAAAACTTATGCTCAGTTTTGGGCCTTAACATTGTGTGCACATGTGTCCTTTCTGCCTTACTGTGTGTGTGTTGGTTTCTGTGTGTCCTTAGCCTATAGGGGTGGTTAATTATTTTCTACCTTTTATGGCCTATGCCTACGACCTGCTCGCGTCTAATGGCCTGTGCACAGTATAACATTTGACTCTTAATGTATGCTTCTTCTCCCCCCCCTCACCTTTCCCCTAGTCCGTGGTGTATTTTGCATTATTTTATTAAAAATTCCCACACAATCATTCATTCATTCATCTTCTACCGCTTATCTGAACTACCTCGGGTCACGGGGAGCCTGTGCCTATCTCAGGCGTCATCGGGCATCAAGGCAGGATACACCCTGGACGGAGTGCCAACCCATCACAGGGCACACACACTCTCATTGTAGGAGAAAATCGCCTCCAACCTACATTGGCCCAGACTAGCTCCTGCAATCTGACTATAAGTTTAAACAATAATTCTAAGTTAAAGTTCAAAGAAGAAACGATCAGCCAAACTCACGAAGACTGGATTCAGTTGAGGAAGGTTTATTGACAGTCGTATAGACAGCGATCAACCAGCTGGTACCAGGGATACAAGTTTGTCCACTAGACGATATTTGCACCGAAGCACTGCTGATCACAGTAAGCTTATATACAGTTCTGACATGCCCCCCTCTTTCGCCATACCCTTGTTATCCAATCATAATACCGCTCACGTACACAGTTTCGCCCGCTTAGAAAATTACCATTATTTCCAGATTGGAATGTTTTGCCCATACATTGGGTCAATATTTTTCCCATGCATTAGGCCATCTAAATTCCCATTATTTTCCGACCGAGGGGCCCCGTTCCCATAGTTCTTTGGCCTACGTCATCAGGCCATGGAGCTTCTCTTTTCTGAGGTCTTCTTCAACACAACTCAACATAACACACTTTTTCATGGGTATGTATGGATCGTCTTGTACTCTTGCCTACCAACATTTGTCTCTTCTATATGACTCAAACCTGTTCTTCTACTGTTCTGTCTCTTTGGATACGGTGTGCAGTAGCCATTGGTTTACTTATTAACCCAGTGGCCGGAGTATGTATATGCTTGCTGAGGCTCTATTTGTGTCGTGTTCTAGCTTCAATCTCCGCATGGGTTGCACAACGTTTGGATGAAACCGACCTTTCTACACTGTCGCCTAATGCTGATCTTCTCACTGAGGTCATTACTCATTATATCCAGGATATGGAGAGTCGTGGTCGGCCCAGTGACACATCTGCTGTTAAGAGGGTTGATGTTTCAACTCAGACTGCCACAGTTGCTACCAAGTCTACTCAAAGTCCTTCAGCCCCATCCACAAGCACAGAAGATACTCAAGCTTCATGGCGTGTTAACAAAAAGACTCAATATCCTCCTCATTATGCTGTCAAACCATTTTATATTAAGATGTGTCTCTTTTTGATTTTGCATCTTCTTATTAAAAACCTTATGTTCAGGTTTGGGCCTTAACATTGTGTGCACACGTATCCTTTGTGTGTGTGTGTGTGTGTGTGTTGGTTTCTGTGTGTTCTTAGCCTATAGGGGTGGTTAATTATTCTTTAACTTTAATGGCCTATGCCTACGACCTGCTCGCTTCTAATGGCCTGTGTACACTATAACATTTGACTCTCACTGTATGATTCTTTTCCCCCTCTCACCTTTCCCCTAGTCCGTGGTGTATTTTGCATTATTTTATTAAAAAATTCCCACACCAATCAACCTACCATGCATGTCTTTGGACCGGGGGAGGAAACCGGAGTACCCGGAGGAAACCCCCGAGGCACGGGGAGAACATGCAAACTCCACACACACAAGGTGGAGGCGGGAATAGAACCCCCAACCCTGTAGGTGTGAGGCGAACGTGCTAACCACTAAGACATCGTGTCCCCCATAAGAAACATAATACAACAAAATTAATATTATATGGAGATTAATATCGTACAAAAATTAAAGATTATTATTAGATTTATATCTAAATGTGTTTATTCACAATGAACAAGCCTGAGGTGACTAAGGAGACTGTGGTGAGGGAAAAAGCTTTTAGATGGAAGAGGAAGATAAAAGGGAACCTCACCCTCATTTGGAGGGATTTGGGAATTGTGTATTGATGAGGAGGTTATTGTCCTCAACCACACGTAGTTGGCATCTCCTCTTAGAAGGTCTGAATACTTCATGAAGCAGAACACGACTGGAGTTGGTACAGTACAATCGCTGGATGCCTAATAACTAGTTATTACCTCAGGGAAAACAAAGCCATTAGGACTAATCACTAGTCATGTTTTCCCCCAGTTACTGTACATGCAACCCAACATGAACATCCCACTAAAAGTGTTAACATTCGTCATATTCTTCTAGGGTGTTTTTGGCTGTGGACTTCCTGCATTTTCTTCACTTCCCACCTTAGAATAAATGGTTGGAGTTTATTTATTTGGAAGATGGTGGAGTCGGTGTAGTGCGTATCTAATGGGAACATTTGAGGCTGTTTAGTGTAGAATGTCAGTACTTCAGACTATATCGGTCTTCGTACATCATCACGTCTTCTCCATCAGTGAGAGTCTCACTGTGACGACACTGCGGTTCTCGGTCACCGTCGACTTCTCTGACACAACTCATGCGATTCCAAAGACATACACTGTCGCCTTGTTTAGGACAGTGCTTCTCAAAACGGAGTCTAGGAACACCTAGGTATCTGTGACAAATTCATAAATGTTCATAAAATAAATCTGTGGAATTATTGTTCTTCATTTATTGGGGTCTGTATATGACTGTCCTTGTTAAAGTGAAATCAGCACTAAGGAATCTTCCACAGATGAGAAAAGTCTCTGATGAAAATCTTCTCCATATATATTTATTTCAATAAGCTGCAGTCAGGTGTGTTTAAAGTGGGCGGGGTATCTAGTAAAGTGGGCGGGGTATCTGTTAAAGTGGGCGGGGTATCTGTGGAGTATCTCTGACTGATGTGGAACTCAGTCGAACACTTCAACCCACCATCACGCTGACTTAATGTTTCATAGGAAACACACTGTATCAGATCACAACTCTCAAGCCATTTCACGAGGGTTTTAAGCTTGGTTTCAGTTACGGGTTATTAAAATTAAAATTTTAATTTCGTGTCAACAATAGAGTCTAAGAACCAACCGTAGGAAATTACCAGCATGCGAGACAGCCTAGCGACATCACAGCCAGAAATCATCAGCGAGAGCATAAGCAGGTCTGCTGTGTGTGTGCCGAGTGAGCGCGGGTTATTACTCATCTCATTTTCTCATTTTCTTTTTTTTTCCCTCTTATCAGGAAATCACAGAGAGCCTGGTTTATGACAGACCCGATGACCCCCTGCGGTTTATGTTAGAGCAGGTACACATGGATGTGTTATGAGTTTCCCAGGCAGCTCAGCTATTTGTACATCAAAAAAGAATTTGCAGTGATGGATGCCCACCAGCCCAGTGATTTAGCCCATAATTTACTTCTTAATTGTGCAAAAAATGCAGCATTACTAGCCAAAACATCCACAACGCAACCCCAGGCCAACACTTCCTGTTTAGCCAGATCAGCTCCGTTTCATCAGAATCTGAATTCTGCCTGAAGGTGGAGGCGGAACTTTACAAAGACAGTTGGTGATTAATAGCACAAACGGTTGAGAAAAAGTCCTGCAGAAACGTTCAGACATGTTTGGTGTTAGCTTGTTTAATTTTGCAGTGGCGCTTCGAGATTAATGCATCTAACAAATACTGCACAGGTTTCTCTCCTACAATGTCCAGATTCCTCCACAGATCAATTTCCACCAATGACATTATTAAGTGTTGGTACTTTTTACAGCGCTATATAGATCTGGGTGACATGATGTTATAAAAGATATCCTCCTAAATACTATCACAATACACTAATACACTAATACACTAATACAGCAAGATGTCAAAAGTATCATGCATCATGAAAATAATGCTGTTGTGCTGCAGTTGGTGACCAGGCCTCTATGTCATAATACATATCGTGTACATACGAATGATATCTCTGCTATATCACACAGCCTCAGATCTAAAGACAAAAGCACTCGTGAGAAGTCTAGCCCTACTTCCTCACTGCTCCACAGTCTGCAGATCTGAGCTCGGGTTACTGTCTCGGCAGAGTTTAATCCTGTGCATGTGCTTGCTGTGTCCATATGGGGTTCATCCGTTATTTCCTGGTTTCCTCTCTCTCCTCCCAAGCAGCTGGATCGGTGGAACCGAATCACATCTATTTGTGAACGTGTGTGGTTCAGACTGGTGTATTCCCACCTCCAGATCCCCTGCCATCCTGACCAGGATGAAGATGTTACAGAAGAGTAGTGAATGATGGAAAACTAAGATGGCTGTCCTATAAATAACACTCCAGCATTCAGCTACACAATGAGTTCAGTTGATGTTTATAGATGACAGAAATTTCCACTGTGTCCTAAACCACATCAGAACATCTGGAGAACTGGATGTGGTTTGAAGCGGATATGAATGCCAGAGGTGCCAGCTGTGGCATTTTAAGATTTTTGGCCTGTTGCTATGGTGATACAGGAGACACCAAAAATTACGACTCTCTGCTTTCTCAGATAAATCAGCAGTCAGATAAAGAAACAGAGAGAAATCTTACACTGATTTCTCAGAGCAGAAAGGAAGCATGATGTACGTATGATTTTTTTCTTGTAGCTCTTAATTTGGCTTCATTTCTGTGAACTTTGATGTGTCAAGTCACAAGCCTCATTTTATGATCCTGTAGAAAACGAGAATACGAGACTCTTTGGGGGTTTGTGTGCCAAAATTGTTGTTTGTTTTTTTTTATCATCCTAATTAGATTGTCTTATTAGTAACTCTGTTATTTGTTAGCTACATTAATCTTCTAGCTCCAGTACGAAATAAAAATAACACGGAAGCCCTCAGCAAGGTCGTGTTTGTGTTAAGAAAATAATTCCAGACAACAGACGTCTGAACTGTCCAACTTCACTGATAGTCTGTTAAAAAAAAATATCACTTTAAACTTGATTATACATATTTACTATATTTTAATTAAAGCTGTAATATGTTCCTGCATGGCATAAACCTTGTAAATGTGAGACTGGATAATTTCATTCACTCACTCACTCATCTTCTACCGCTTATCCGAACTACCTCGGGTCACGGGGAGCCTGTGCCTATCTCAGGCGTCTTCGGGCATCAGGGCAGGATACACCCTGGACGGAGTGCCAACCCATCGCAGGGCACACACACACACTCTCATTCACTCACACACTCACACACTACGGACAATTTCCCAGAGATGCCAATCAACCTACCATGCATGTCCTTGAACCGGGGGAGGAAACCGGAGTACCCGGAGGAAACCCCCGAGGCACGGGGAGAACACGCAAACTCCACACACACAAGGTGGAGGTGGGAATCGAACCCCCAACCCTGGAGGTGTGAGGCGAACGTGCTAACCACTAAGACACCGTGACCCCCTGACTGGATAATTTATTTCTTTTTATTTTTTTACACAGTTCTATATTTATTTACTCTGTGTTTAGGTGCAGAAGACGATCCAGACGCACGAGTCGAACGAAGCTGCGAAAGCTGAATGGTTTCTGTGCAGCATACAATGAAAAATATATTGGCCACATATTGGCACATTGGCATTATTTTCCTCTGATGCAGTCATAATCGCAGCTCCTATTGAAAAAAAAAAAAAAAGATTTATTTCCTATTTTATTTTGACAATCCAGCTTAGTTTCTTTTCTGAGATGATATTTGGCTTGGCATCTAAGAGGCTCGTTTCATCAGACGCACATGCAGTATCATTTTGGAAATTCGGTAAGCAGTAAAAAGGGGGAAAACATCCTGAGAGCAGAATCTTTTATAAAACCATATAGTTTTGTGTTTAATAAGAGCAAGATCGGTAAATCAGTAAAAGTCCTTCAGGTGATGAGGAAAAATCGATGAAAGTAGATTTGTACTAAGAAATTGGCTTTAGGTTTTCAATGAAAACAAACACTGGCTCACACACGGTATTCAGATTTGCATGAGGGTATTTTGGCTGTAGGAGTAAAGGAAGTCTTTGTTTGTAGTAGGTTTACCTTTCAGTGTATCGCTCTGTTCATCATCCTGCGCTTTGAAGCTGCATCTGCTGTTTCAGCTGCGCCACATAAAGCCCTGTTAAGTACATCCTTTCTCTGTGATTTAAGGGGAGCCAGAAGCACAGGGCTGAAAAACAAGAGACGTCTCTCCGTCCTGGTGGATTAAGCACGAATGAGAATTGGATTTCAGTGTGTAAGGTTAGAACAGAGCGTTTGTTTTTTTCTCTTTCTTTCCACGCAGAATAAGCGCATCTGACAACGCGCTGTTACTCAGGAACATCATGAATCTTAAAAAGCCCGACCGTCGTCGCTCATCAGTCAGGTCGCAGGAACGGACCCGACTTTAGAACATTCATATCAAATCTTAGCTGTCATGGATAAATCAAATCCTGAAATTAAAAAAAAAATGTATTCTATAATTGTACATTTCATCGATTTGTAAGTTGTTTCTGTGTCTAAAGTCTGTCGCACACTTTTTATTCATTTGCAGTTAAATCTAATGTTGTGCAACAAGTCAGTTCCTGTTATCACTCAGCAGCTTTAAACGGTCGTTTCATCACCAAGACAAAATTCTCATCATGTTACAGAGAAACCACATCGAAGTGTAAACTCCTCTGTCCCATAGAAGTCGAAAAACATCGAGTTACAGCTTTCTGTGAGCACTGACACTGGAGACTCCTTCCCTAACCTTAACCCTAACCCTAACCCTAACCCTAACCCTAACCCTAACCGTGAAATCTGTGTCCCAGTGAAAAACCTTATTTATTCTCAGGATTCTTACTTAATCTCCAGCGTGAAGCACGTACACACATCACAACAGTAAACATTAAGTGTATTTATTGTGTTGTTTACAGTGGATACATATAATAAAGCCAGTTTAGGCAAAAAAATAAAAAATACATTACAAAGTTAGTGTTCTTTGGTTACAGTCACTGACAACATAAAATATCTTTCTGTCCATACAGGAACATATAGAATGTACATTTGTGCTTTGTGTCTTTTTCTGAAACATCCTGTGTTTAATACTGTATTTATCTTTCCTGGCAGATCTTCAGTTTGTACGTCTCACACCTTCCACAGTAAACATTTTCATTTGCATCAGATTCATGAAGCGTTTGTATTTATATGAGCAAAGATGAACGAGACTGTTGACCTATCTTCATCTGAATTCAGAGAACAGCCGTTCTAACACGATCACGCTCCCGGTGCCCGCGATATATCCGAGCCGGAGAACTGCACCGCGTTTAGATCTGCACCGTAACTACGCTGGATTGCAGCATTAAGCCATGAAGCAGATGAGAAGGTGTTCAATCAGTCTCAGAACCTTCGCATCCTTTCGCTTTCCTTCATTCTGTTTCTCTCAAACTAAACACCTACCTCCAGATACCGACCTGCTAATTCAACACAAGACTAATCGCAGCAACAATCTTATTTTTATACAAAAACAGTGATATTCTCAACACTAACAAAGTGAATGTCATGAGAGACAAATTGCATAAATAAATACACACTTGATGAATTTTCAGGCATTTTTTTTGTACAATCAATAACATTTTTCTTATAGATATTTAGTTTTAATCGACAACACGTCCTGTCCCAGTAATATATTATATCACACAATATACGGTAACATAAGCACACACAATACTGTTGGCGTGGGAGCTTCAGAGCTCCATGAGGAAGGAGGTGATTAATGTAGACAGCATTTTTTTGGGCAGCATTTGCATTTTATGTATTTTTTTTTTTGTCATGGACTTTTAAAAAATAAGCATCAAAACAGTGCAGCCAAGGTTCTCTTCTAGTTACGTAACCTCTATGAAAAGGCATTTATCACATTGTGAATATTTAATATGGGCATTCAACATTTAAACTCTGTCCTTGACAGTGTCATGATGACGAGACTTTTGTGTCAGTTAAAGCGATACTGTACAGTACACAAAAGTAAAATACAAAATAATGATTGTGAATAAAGACTTCAGGGTTTTACGGCTGTATGAAAATCTGTGCATTGACACCTTACGTATTAATTGCACCATTGTTATAACACTGAATATCTGACGTATTGCCACATCCCATGTTTACTACACGGAAAATATTAAAAAGGAAAAAAAAAATCTCAGCTTGTAAATGTCTTTTTCTCCCTGGATTTCCCTCCTAAAACACAGACATGACAACAGTACACTATAAGCAGGATGTTTTTTAATCGTTCTATTTAATATCAGCTATCAGTTATCCAATCGGATTTTGGCTCCCATCCCATAATCCCTGAAACGGGTATGAAACCAATGTACACATCGCCTGGATTTAACACTAGAAATCTGAGCCAAACAAAAATCCCCAGAATTATTTGATTACTTCTGTGTAACACTTTGTTGTAATTCACTGGAACTTTATCTTCATCTTCTTCACCATTCCGAGACCACGTGAGCCAGAAACGTACAGCAGTTAGCACTAAACATACCTTTAATGCTCCTTTACCAAATAAATGCTTTTCGTTTATCTTCAACGGCTCCTTGATGTGATAAAGTTCCTTAGCAGCAGCATTTTACATCAACACCAACAAAAAAAATCCTTCATTTATCGCCTGTAGAATGAAATGGAACCTGTTATAATGTTTGGCCAGCAAGAAGAAGAACATGGTGCAGAAAATAAACGGAGACGTATTACATTCAGCGACTGTTCTCTAGTTATGACGTGAACATTCACGAGTCTAACAGACAGCTCACTCGATCTGCCGACTGCTCCTGTTGTCAAAAATCATAGACCTCCTCTGGGGCTGGTAAAAGCAGCTTGTAGAGGTTTCTAATCTCTGTCCGCTCTTGGGCAAAGTCATTTTGTTTCGCAGGGTGACCCCATCAGGGGTTTTAAGGTTCTCTGCAAGCTCCTTCGTAAGGACCTCAAGAGGAGACGTTTCAGCAGGACTCTTGATTGGTGACAGGACAAGTTTTCCATCATCCCCTGTAGGATGATAGTCCATGATAGGAAAGGGAGGACTGAAGAGAATCAGGCTCTGAGGTCTCGGACGATTCCGGAAGGAAGACCGTTGAAGTAAAGTAGATCTTTCTGGTCTGGGACAGTCCATAAAGGAGTCCCCGTTGGCAGACCGCTTCCTCCTCAGTACTGGAAACTCAGGGGCAGGTGCTGCCTTGCACGTCTCTGCCGTTTTTTCCATGGACGCCTGTCTTTGGATCCTTGTGACTGGTTTGCAGTTTTCTCTTTCCTCTTTGGAATCTTTTACCACCTGGAGAGGAGGTAAAGAATCTGCTTTCTCTACTTTGAGCTTCTCAGGTCCCCTTTCCCTTTTGTCTTGCTCTTGGCTGCCTTTCTCTGGATGAACCAGATGTGGTATGTGGCTGTACTGGACTTTTGGAGGTATAACAGGGACCGCTTTGGCCTGACACGTTTTGATCATGAACGCAGTGCGCACTGAAGACACGCTAACTGGTGCAGAGTTGCGTCGCATGGGTGCTTGTCGGTCCCTCAGGAACATCTCCAGTTCCACAGACAACCTATCATACTTTGTTCCAGAAGGGGTTATTGCCCCCCTCTGGACAGAGGAATGATCTGCAAGGTCAAGGTTTTGCTGATTTGATATGTCCCTAATGCAACGGTTTCCCAAATCCAGGTTAAGTGAGTATGGTCTGTGCTTTTGAGCAATGTTTTCCTCGTTCCTCTCTGCGATGCAGGGCTCATGAGAGACCTGTCGGTGAAATCTTTGGGAAAGGACAGAAGTCTTTGGTTTCGGAGCACCACTGTTTCTCTTTGGGATTCTGGTCGTCTCATCTTGGTGGATGGTAGTTTTGGTCTGTGCAGGCTGTGGAAGCTCCTGGTTCGTTTCCACTTTCTCTCCAGGCTCTTCAAAGTTATCAACATGTAAGAGCTCAGTTATATTTTCACAACCCGATTCATCTGACTTTTTGACTTTGGAATAGAGATCGAGACCAGGTTCACTGATTATGGCTGCATTTTCTAGTACTTTCCCTGAAGGAGGTTGTTCATCTACAATCTTCATGTCTTTTTGCAAGTTATTGGTGCTCAGTTCAGGAGATGTTTTGATTTCAGATCCTCTGGCTTGTGCTGGTGTTTTAAACAGAGGAAAAAGATCTTCCAGTTTTGTTGAGTGGAGCGGGCTCGTGACCCACTGTTTGGTAGTGCTCAAGTCTTCCCAGGGCTCCACTTGATCCAGTCCTGCCAAATGACTCCCCCAAATATCATCATCGTCTTGACTTGGAATTTCTATAGTGAGGCGTCTTTCATCTGAGCACTTCGAAAGCCTTACAATGTTACCCTTTACCCTGCTTGTTAAATTAACAGTAATACTGCTAGTTTTCTTCATGTCCTTTTTATTCTCATCATGGTTCTCTGGTAAGTCTACATTCTTGTCTGTAGACAAACTAGGAATTACAACACATGGTTTGATATCGAGACTAGAACCATAAGCAATGGCATCGTTGCTTTTCTTGGCTGAAGGATCTTCAGATGAAGAAACTGAAGGCCAGGGATCAGCATCTTGGAGAATATCTGTCTCCTTCAACTGAAGGAAGGGTAAGTGCTGCAGCTTGTTTGCCATAATATCCAGTGACTCAAACGAATCCAAGCTCTTATGATCCTTATTTTCAGTGGCTAGGTAATTCCAGTCAACACCACGGTTGGGAGGTGTTTCCAGAGAGAGCCTTGACGTCGTGTTAAAAAGTGTAGCACCTGAACGGTCCAACGTGAGACCTTTTATGGTGTCTTTGAAGTGCTCCTTCGAAGACACTGGGTGAGTAGGTAAACTGCTTCTTCTTTTAGCTTGAGCAGTACGATTTAGAGCACCATCATGTCCAGTGATTTTACTCATAGAGCCACTGGTTTTCAGAAGGTCCTTCGAAACGTTTGTTTCAGGCTCAGTGATCCTGAGCTCATGATCAGACCACAGCTCCGGATCGATCGATTCTATGTCCTGAACAAGACAAAAAAATGGTGTGATTAGTCTACTTGTGATTTAGATATTAATCTAGATTTTTCTCTCACTCACTCACTCATTCATCTTCTACCGCTTATCCGAACTACCTCAGGTCACGGGGAGCCTGTGCCTATCTCAGGCGTCATCGGGCATCAAGGCAGGATACACCCTGGACGGAGTGCCAACCCATCACAGGGCAAACACACACTCTCATTCACTCACACAATCACACACTACGGACAATTTTCCAGAGATGCCAATCAACCTACCATGCATGTCTTTGGACCGGGGGAGGAAACCGGAGTACCCGGAGGAAACCCCCGAGGCACGGGGAGAACATGCAAACTCCACACACACAAGGTGGAGGTGGGAATCGAACCCCCAACCCTGGAGGTTTGAGGCGAACGTGATAACCACTAAGACACCGTGCACCCTCTAGATTTTTCTAATGTCTATAATTCATTCATTAATTGTTTTAGATAATAAAGTTAATAAACATTATTAATAGACAACACGGCACCGGGGCTAAGAGAGAATCACAAATAATCTCAAACCTAAAAAATGATCCTAATCCTAATGAAGTGAATTAAATTCAGCGAAACAAAAGTTGGAAATGTGATAGGAAATGAACTATGAATTAAACTGTGAATTAAAACGGGCGTATGAGAGTGTGTGTGTGCCCTGCGATGGGTTGGCACTCCGTCCAGGGTGTATCCTGCCTTGATGCCCGATGACGCCTGAGATAGGCACAGGCTCCACGTGACCCGAGGTAGTCTGATAAGTGGTAGAAAATGAATGAATGAATGAATTAATTAAAACGGGCAGTTGGTCCATTTTTGTGTGGTCTCTGCTGGCCATCTTGTTAAAAAGAGCTGGATTTGGTGGATAAGTCTGTGTGGTGAAAAGTAAAAAAGAAAAGCTCATAAAGCATGTGTGATGTAGTCATTTGCATGTGTTGGAGAGGAGAGCTCGGTTAAGGTTCCTGCTCAAGGGTCCAGGATTTACTAATCCCTCCCTGTTATTAGGTTTTGTTATGGAAATGAATATAAGAAAATGGCGAGTATAACAGAAAGCTAATGACGGTCGACAGGGAGTGTAACACTGTTTTATTCTTATATTATAAACAACGAGGGAGTAATGTGTAAATTGGCACCAAGAAATACTTGGAAATGGTTCTATAAACTGACCAGTATTCATTTCACCCTGACTCATGCCAGGCAAATTAGGACCAAAAGACTAGTAGATTCCTGAATAGAAATGATGATATTATCACTCTCACCAGTTGGTCCAGTTTTTTTGGCTCAGTGAGCTGCGCTGATGAGGCATCCAGTTCTTTCCCAGAGGATTGAGGCATTTCTTTGTGGTTTTCTGTTGCTTTAGCCTGAGATGGCATTAAGTTCTCTGACATTTCTACACAAGTCTTTACCTCCATATCACCGCCTGAAAGAGTGAACAGGGAAGAACATCATCGTTAGTAAGAGATTTACATTCTCTCCAGGTCATAATGACTTGCTCTTACAGGGACACTGAAGATGTTTTGCCGTTAGTGCGCCCAACAAATGTTTTATTAACGTTTAAAAGCATCTCATTACATTGAATACATTATCTGTAAATGGAGGATTATTTGAGACACATTTATGTGCACATTTGCATGCACAGACACACACACACAATCTTATCTTACTCTGTGCTGCTGTTTCGGAGGGGACCACCCCGGTGCTCCTCTCATTCATTTGACTCTCCTCTGTGGGGACGGAGCTGCTGTTGCTATAGATACCGTATCCGCCGCTGTTGCCGAGCGGGTTCTCTCTGCCCCCAAATAGTCTCTCCCTGTCTCGGAAATCAAAGCTCCCACTGTTGCTGGGGTGTGGCTCTCTAAAGCTAGCACTTCCCAAGCTTCCCATGCTGCGTTCCCGCTCTATCCCTGCCACCCTGCAGGGGGTGCTGTTGGAACTGATGACCGCTGACACGCGCAACGGCACAGACACCGCGAACGGCTCTGAGATGTTGAGCGCCTTACGTTGATGCCTCGGCGACGACTCCAAGGGGAACAAGCTGCCCGGAAAAGACGGCCGTGACGGACCGTTGTGCGAGGAACCGGAATACAACATCCGGCGGTTTTTCGGGGACGTAGGCCGACATGTCGTCAACTCGTCCCCTTTGAACACCTTCAGCTGCTCAGGAAGAGCACGCTGTAACGGAGATGAAGTGGCAGATGAAGAAGATGGAGATGTCGACGAGATGTTTTGAGTCCCTCTGATTGTTTTGACGCTCGGACTGTGTCCGGTTTCGCCGCTGGCTTTTCGCAATTCAAATTCCCAGTTAGGATCCTGTTCGTTCGGATCGTAGTTGATATCCGAACCCAGGGTTCGTGATTTCACCACAGGAGCGAAGAATCCGTTTTTCCCTCTGCCTGACACGGCTCTGTCTTCATCTGAGTGGGATTGGAATGACTTGGTTACCATTTTGCAGTTTTATGTCAGACAGATTTTAAGGATTTAAAATGAAATTTTTGTTGCATTAAATAAATGGGATATGTGACTAAAGTCCTGATTAAACATACAGCCAAAGTCCTGGTACTATACTGTAAAAAATATTGCATTGCTTCAGTTCAGAGTACTACAAAATAATGACTAGAGCACAGACGTGATGTGTGTAAATTAGGCTTTTCACAGGACACCTGATGCTCCGGTGATTGTTTCTGTACCACTTCACACGTACAAACGCTAACCGTACACTCTGCACTTAACGTTTTTTCTCCCCACTTATACAGAATCCAGTATTTAAACATATACACAATGGAGAGTGTGGATTAATTGGTGCTCATGGTGTTGTGTTGTAGCTCCACCTGTTGGCAGAGAGCACAGAGAGTCCATGCTCTTGGACGGACGGATCCCAGTCTTTTCTGTGGAAGGAAGAAAAAAAAAACATCAACGTTTTATGTTTCAAAAGCACATCTGTTTAACGCCGTGTGAAATTACACATTATGAATTCGATAATGATGTGTGACCGCACATCTTATTAGATTTTTAGACGCCATTAACATTGAGTAATGAAAGTCAAATTCTCCCTTGAAGCGCTCAGATACGGAGTCGAACGGAAAGGAAACGGTGGATAAAAAGGAAAACATCAGATAAGTGTAATTTAAAACGTCGTAACAATCAAAAACTTGTGTTTACTTCTTTCCTTTTTACAGAAATGTTCTCATTTTCATTAACACTCAAATCTCCACGTGTTTAAACGTTACATAGCGTCCAGCGTTCGGTAATAATGGACTCGGAAATATTCACAACTCAGATAACCGGATTATTTTTTCTTCACATTTCTACATTGTGATTTTCTTATTATTATAGCCATAAAGCATCAAATGTAATGCAATGTAATAAAGATGTTATTATTATGATGTACAGGACGTGTCCCTGATGTACAGGACGTGTCCCTGATGTACAGGACGTGTCCCTGATGTACCCGCCGTGTCCCTGATGTACAGGACGTGTCCCTGATGTACAGGACGTGTCCCTGATGTACAGGACGTGTCCCTGATGTACACGCCGTGTCCCTGATGTACAGGACGTGTGCCTGATGTACACGACGTGTCCCTGATGTACAGTACATGTCCCTGATGTACACGACGTGTCCCTGATGTACAGTACGTGTCCCTGATGTACACAACGTGTCCCTGATGTACAGGACGTGTCCCTGATGTACAGGACGTGTCCCTGATGTACAGGACGTGTCCCTGATGAACAGGACGTGTCCCTGATGAACAGGACGTGTCCCTGATGTACATGAAGTGTCCCTGATGAACAGGACGTGTCCCTGATGTACATGAAGTGTCCCTGATGAACAGGACGTGTCCCTGATGTACACAACGTGTCCCTGATGTACACGAAGTGTCCCTGATTGAACAGGACATGTCCCTGATGTACACAAAGTGTCCCTGATGTACAGGACGTATCCCTGATGTACAGGACGTGTCCTTGATGTACACAAAGTGTCCCTGATGTACAGGACGTGTCCCTGATGTACAGGACGTGTCCCTGATGTACACAAAGTGTCCCTGATGAACAGGACGTGTCCCTGATGTACAGGACGTGTCCCTGACGTACAGGACGTGTCCCTGATGTACACAAAGTGTCCCTGATGTACACAAAGTGTCCCTGATGAACAGTACGTGTCCCTGATCTGAGACTCTGTTTCATTTAAAACATCACCTGAATGTACACATTAACTCTAGTCTAATGAAGTTGTTCCTTTCAGCACATGGACTACTGTAGGTTTCTCCTTCCTTTTACTACACGTTCTTTTTTATAAACACAGCAGGCTGTGAGATTCTTCTGCACAGAAGTGTAATGAAATTAATTAAAGCAGTTAGATTAGATTAGAAGAGGTTCTGTGATCAGATGCGCTTAGTGTTTTAAGTAATATAAAAGATTACATTACATTTACATTACACTTATGTCTTTAGTTGTAGTGGCTCACATTTCCTCACTTATTCACCCGACACCACTTGGGTATTGAACCCGAACACTTTATCTGTTGGTATTAATCAAATATCAGAGTGAAATTCAATCATCGGCTCCATTTTGGGCGATGCTTTAGCTTCAGATATCTCTTAGCAGCCTGAGTATTTAGTGAAGTGAATTTTATTCCATATCAACACGTAGAAACTAAAACTAAAATCATTTCCCTCCGTTTTATTCTTTTCGTTTTTAATTTCGTTTTATTCGTGTAGTACGTTTAACAAGCGACAGCAGCTTTACAGAAATCCGGGTGTATATTTAGATCCCCGAAGCGAACGAGCCTGAGGCGACAGCCAAGACAAAAAATCCTTGACATAACAAGATATTTTTCCGTAGGTCTTTTCTCCTTTTCCTTAAAATTCCTGTCACATCCACACAACAGCAGCACCGTACCCGAGACGTTCTGCGCTCTCATGAACACGCTCCCATTGCGACTCAACTTCCCCTTGCCGTCAGCAACGGATCGCCCCAGACTGAAGATGGACTTCCACTTCTTTGACTTTCCAGAGAATTTCCTCCTGTTGTGGAGACAAACATGTTGTTACACCTCTGAAGACGACCGAGGCACCGAGCTCACGTGTGTAGCTCAATATGTCAAATATTTAGAGATGCTGAAACCTCTGTTTTTTTTTCCCTCCTGTTCAGGTGAGCAGACACTGAGCTGCACTCAGGTGTGAAAAAATTGTTAACGCGTTTCAGGCACAAGCCGGTTTTACACACACGATGGGAAAGAGACCTTGAAGGTAGATTCTTTTCTTCCTCTTCTCACAATAAACTAAGAACAAAGTCAAGTGGAAGTGTGGAAGTCAAAGTAGAAGAGGAACGTTAAAAACTGCATTTTGCTAATGATCTCTTGAGAAATATTATCCTTCATCACCTTTGCAGAATGTAATTAACATACCATTGGATAAAAACATGCACTGGATAAAATGCAATAAGCTGAGATTACTTTTATTGTTGAACATTACAAATGCTCCAAAGCTCTATAGATGCATTTAAATTCAGATCAGTATTTATCTCTATATATAATTATTTAATATACGATTATTCACCGTTTTCATTTTTTTTTTTAAATTAATTGTTTCTGTAAAGTTATTTGTGCTTCATATTAAGCAGCTTTTCTGATTTTGGTTTCTAAATAGAAAGGATTTAACCCACAGCTGAACAGATATGGTTTGGATACTGAAGCCTTTTTTATTAACTGTCAGGGTAAAGAGGGGGCCAATACTTTGTGTCGAGCAACAAATGGGCCACGGTTGGTAATTTTACACCTACATAGTGACCCGTGTGGCATGTACAGTACACCTGATAAAGCTGTAGCTTTGTGCATATAGTGTGTGTATGTTGTGTGACAGGTGTGTGTGTGTGTGTGTGTGTGTGTGTGTGTGTGTGTGTTATGTGGGTGTAACAAAGAGTTTAAAATAACACTGACATGCAAAGGGAAAATATTAGTGCACTTATAATGAACAAGAGAAGTGGAACCAGTTTTTTAAGTGTGTGTGTGTGTGTGTGTGTGTGTGTGTGTACACTAATTGTTCTTAAATGTTATATATGTTATGTAAACTCTATGAAGAACAAGGCACTTGTAACACTGTACACGTTATTATACACAACTGAGGACCATTTGAAGGGACATTTGGAAGGTCTCTATATATAAATATGGGGACAGTTTTTTTTTTTTTTGGTAATCAGTCATGTCCTGTGTACTGTCTATTGTGCAAAAGTTGTATATCTTAACCATCAACCTTTATTTCTGTAATGATAAAAACAAAAGTGCTCGCTGTTGTTCCCAGGATCAGCTCCGAATGCACAGACACCTTCACCAGGATCATGAAACGTGGTCTGGATGTGTGTGTGTGTGTGTGTGTGTGTGTGTGTGTGTGTGTGTGTGTGTGTGTGTGTGTGTGTGTGTGTGTGTGTGTGTGTGTGTGTGAGGCTTACTTGCTCTCACTAAGCTCTATGACAGTGTGGTACATGGCGGCGGTGCTCGTGTCAGGGAGGCTGTTCTCTCTGAGTCGTTCGGTTCTCGCCGGATGATTGGGAGCCAGTGTTCGAGCCTGAGCTTCCTCCAGACTCATCAGCTTCATCGGCGGACACTGACTCACTGCTGGCAGCGTAGCGTACTTCTCCACACACATTACAGCTGCACCTGCACACAGACACACACACAAAGTGTCAGAATGAACTGTTGTTATATCACAGAGTGTAATTTCTACTCGTTGAACATTCTGAAACACATCCTTCAGAGCAGCGTGACAAACAATAACATTAATATCTAATGATAATGATAACAGGATTGTAGAGCGGAACGTTGCACAGGAATGGAAGCGATTCCAGGACATGGGACAAAATATTTTACAAAGCAGTGGTTATGCAATGAAAATGTGCATCAACGCTGCAGTAATAAAATAACTCACGCTTTAGTTATTTGATTTAAACAATAATAAGTGTTGTGATTGATGAATCCTGCTCGAACGACTTTATTAAACAAATCAATAACTCAGGACACTGCGACTTCAGAGCTCTTTAACAACTTTTCATTTTACGCACAGATATTTGAGTAGAAAAGTGGTGGAATCATACTAAAAATATTAAAAGGTTCCTTTTTTTTATTCATGGTAAATGTAATAAAAGAGAAACTCTTTCTATAAGTAGCTCACAAACAAACAGGAGAAGAGAGCCTGTGAAGATTCCTCTATTTATTTAGTAATACTAGCTTGTCATTTTTATGGTTCTAACTGTAATTACTTTACTGTGTGTGTACAATTTATTCATTCACTCACTCATTTTCTACCGCTTATCAGAACTACCTCGGGTCACGGGGAGCCTGTGCCTATCTCAGGCATCATCGGGCATCAAGGCAGGATACACCCTGGACGGAGTGCCAACCCATCACAGGGCACACACACACACACTCTCATTCACTCACACAATCACACACTACGGACAATTTTCCAGAGATGCCAATCAACCTACCTTGCATGTCTTTGGACCGGGGGAGGAAACCGGAGTACCCGGAGGAAACCCCCGAGGCACGGGGAGAACATGCAAACTCCACACACACAAGGTGGAGGCGGGAATCGAACCCCCAACCCTGGAGGTGTGAGGCGAACGTGCTAACCACTAAGCCACCGTGCCCCTTGTGTGTACAATTATTTTACAAAATATATTTCAATATGCTAAAGTTCTGCAACAAGACAGACATAAGGACAGAAAACAAGTTAATGTCATGACCGACCTGCTCATAAATACATTTCTTTTACGGGTGTACAAACTTTTGCACTGGACTGTATTTTTATTGTTGTTTTCTAAACTGTTTGTAGAAGCTGCAAAGTTCTATGTACATTGCTATGATGATGATGATGATGATGATGATGATGATGTAATGAAGGTCAGTTTATATGATGAGTCCTGGTCCGTTTCATGTTGATTTAAATCTCCACACAGTCATGAGTTCCCATTCCCTCGTACTTGGACTCAGACAGTCAGACACGAGCAGTTTGTGCAGTTGCTGGATCTCAGCCCAGTGTTTTTGTGCTGTATTTTTGGCTTTGAGTCTAATTTCATTGTGTTTTGATCTCCTCCCTTAAGGAGCCTTTTTTCTTTTCCGACCGTCATAATCACAGAGGCAGCAGGCGGCGACTCAGTGAGTCAGACTCTGAGGCTCTGAGCTGTGTGATACTGACCAGTAGGGTCCCAAATCCCAAAGCCCTGAATCCTGACCTGCTATTCGTGAAACTGAGCGGTTTTACCTTTACATTAAAAGAAACATCTGCCAGGTGAATAAATGTAAATGTTTATAAGATGGATCTATTGTAAATTAAGCTGTGAACAAACCTTCTTTCAGGGGTCTCGGAGGATCAGCTCCGGGGTTAAAGATCTGCTCTGTGTGATTCAGGATAAACTCTACCACTGACTGCTGAACCCGAACCTCCAGAAAGGCCTCGTCACCGTTACACACTGACACCTCGATCTCCTTCCAGCTGCACACATCACCGAGCAACAGCAGCATGATTACTTCTGTTCCACCCCTTACACACACACGCTAACATCTCACAACAGGCGACTAATATCATAAAGTAGAATAGAATTAGTATAAAAGAATAAAAATAATATTCTATAAATAATATAATAAAATATTCAAATAATAATATATAACTAATTTTAAAAATAAAGGAAAAGAAAGCAAAGGTAAATATATTAAAAATAATATTTTAGATTAAAACTCAGTTATCATTTAAAATCAAATTAAATTCTTAATTTTCTTTTAATTAAATTTATTATTAAAATGTGTTATTTTAGAATGTGTGACCTGTTTAAATGGCAAAATAACTAAGCAAATTATTGCTTATTATAAATTATTAATAACGTAATCAAATTTATTGATATTAAAATGAACTGATATCAATAATAACAGAAAATTCAATTTGTATAAATAATTGTGTTTGTCTGACCGGAGCAGGTTAGGAGCCCAGACCAGGGCCAGGTTACGTGTGTGCATGTTGGTCTGGTGGCTGAGGGTGGCCAGGTGAGCCAAGTGCTTGGCCAGGTACTCCAGAGTTCTAACATCAGAGAGAGAGCGATGTCAGAGAACTCACACTAACACTCAGCAGGAGTTAACACAGCGCTGTGTCCTTAGTGAAACAGCAGAAAGATGTTACAGGTGTTTTTACCTGAAGTGTCCGATGGGAAGCTCTTTGATAACGTGCTGAATGTTCCTGAGCCGCTCATGTTCCTCTTTCACTGACACGGCGTCCTGAATGCACAATAAAGGTCGTATTCACACGTATTCACACTAAGGCTGCGGTTTCTACTTCACAGTCGTACACAACATCTCCACACTGCTTCATTTACATAAATCAGCATACAGCTTAAAGATACGAGATATATAAACATTAACAAAGCTTTTTCTGAAGAAAAAAGAATAACGTACCTATAAACATCCACAGTAAAAATTAATAACTCACTACACATAGAGGTTTTAACTGTATAAAATCTCTACGAATATGTTCAAAATGAACAAAATGTTTAATACAGATATAAAAAAATTTCAAATGCCTATAATATTCAAACATGGAATAATTCCTAAATTGTCATTTTAAAAGTATAAATATTAAATGAATACAGAATGTTAAATAACAATATTAGCCATTAATAACAAAAAGAACAAAATAAAATTAAAATCTCATGAATACATTTTATATACAAATTTAATTTAGTTAATTATTTAAGAACATCTAATGACTCACAGAAGCCAAGGAGATTGACAAGAATTAAATGTGTTTGAAAAGCAGCATTAGCAAAAAGTGAACAAATATACAAACATTGTGTTAGCCGTCCTGTAGTGTGGAGATCCGCATAAACATACAAACAGTAGCTTTACAGAACTAACAGATATTAGGAAAAGATATAGAAATCATACTAACATTAATACAATAACATAACATAATACAAGCATTAGCACTAGAAGATGAAGTTCCAGAATTAGCAGTAATTCAGTGTTCAGGACATAGTTTGAAGTTCTAATCTGAACTAATCTAATCTGCTAATTATGCTACACAGTTTATTTGTGGTGTTTTTGTGACTCTACACTCCTCACGTGTCTTGTCTGATTTTACCAACTGGCGATGTTTTGTTTGTGTTTTGTTTATAATGTAACATCACACATTTTCAGGGGGGAAAATCCCACTGAGTAATTACGCGTTAAATGAAGAAAGAAAGCTGTAATTAGCGTAATTCTGATCTGACGCGACGTCTCCATCGTGTCCTGACTCACCGTGAACTTCTGGTAAAGTTCGTAGGTGAGCAGTGGGTTGGGCAGCTCCCTGAAATACAGTTTACACAACGAGCCGACGCAGTGGATGTCCTGTAGATACACTTCCTTAGTGAGGTCAGGACACTGCTCCGAGATGAACTCCTGCCTACACACACGTTAGTTCACTTCAGTTTTATGTGACACACTCAAACATTTGTTTAGGTGCAGATCAACATTCACTACAAATTACTGTGCAGTGACACAACGGGAAAACGACAACATTAACATCTAAAGGAAATAGCAACGTAAAGCTCACACAATGAGAGAACACTAACTTCACACTGAAGCTAACACAGTGAGAGAACGGAAACATCACACTGAAGCTAACACAATGAGAGAATGCTAACTTCACACTGAATAACACAGCATGAGAAGCTAACATCACACTAAAGCTAACACAATGAGAGAATGCTAACTTCACACTGAAGCTAACACAATGAGAGAATGCTAACATCACACTAAAGCTAACACAATGAGAGAATGCTAACTTCACACTGAAGCTAACAAGTGAGAGAACGCTAACATCACACTGAATAACACAGCATGAGAAGCTAACATCACACTGAAGCTAACACAGTGAGAGAACGCTAACTACACACCAAAGCTAACACAGTGAGAGAATGCTAACATCACACCAAAGCTAACACAGTGAGAAAATGCTAATTGTTAATCTGACTTCTCCCTAATGACATTTGTTAATGTAAATGGGACATGGCTAATGTAGCTAATAAATGTTGACCAATCATTGTACTGAAAAATAAGCTTAACAATCAACAAATAACAAGTCAGTAAACACTCATTTATGGAGCTAACGCTAACCCAGTGAGTGAACTTTAACTAGCAAATGAAAACAAACCCAGTGAGTAAAAGCTAACTAAGTACATTTAAACTCCACGAGTTAAAGCTAACAGCATTAGCACCTGAGGAAACTAAATAAAAACCTAAATTTATTACATTTCTCTCTAATGAGGCTAATGTGTAAAAAAATTTTTTTTTCCTGTAATTTGTCAGTTAGCTAATTATAGCAAAGTTAAAGTCTCGTGAGTGAAAGCTAACCTAACCTCAGGTAAATAGTAAAAGTATACGAAATTTGCGGCTGTTAGC
Source organism: Tachysurus vachellii (assembly GCF_030014155.1). Lineage (NCBI taxonomy): Eukaryota > Metazoa > Chordata > Actinopteri > Siluriformes > Bagridae > Tachysurus > Tachysurus vachellii. The sequence continues at coordinate 16,136,049 of NC_083485.1, forward strand.
CTTAACCGTGACCTCTGACCTCAGGCGCTGGATGTTGGAGGTGATTCCTGAAAGTCTGTAGATTCCGTCAACAATGCCGTGTTTCTCGATGAACTCTGCACATGTCTTTAGAACCTGAGGAACTGAGACACAAATAAAGAAACGCTTCATACAGTGACAGCAGCACATTAATAAATAATCAATAATAACAGGACAAAATCTTGTTCTGATTGGATGGATCTTATCACTGGACTGTAAACATGATTAACAAACTAGATTTGTAAAGTTCGTCATGACAAACTTTGATGTTGGCTTTGACGAGGTAAGTATCTGCAAAGGCCGGTGCTTTTTGGAGGCGAGTGGACATAAGGGTCAGTGTTACTTTTGGAGGCAAGTGGACATAAAACTTGTGAAATCTAGTGGCGTGCTAGGGTGCCAAAACATTTGGAGGCAAGTGGAGACGAGCATGTGATGTCATAAGAAAACCTGTGACGCAATTCCTCTCCTTGGGCTGAGTGTTTTAATATGCCACATGTCTATGTTGTGCTAATTTCTTAGTTTTCATGTGACATCACGTGACGTCACATGACGTCCTCAGAATACCCGTGAGGAGGTTCCCTCATTGTTCTGAGTGTTCTGATATGCCACATGTAATAATAATAATCTTAAATAGGAAAACAGAACGTTGGCTTCTACAAAGCCAACATAATAAGAGTTAACGTAGTGAAAAACGTGAAGAGAACGAAAATAACACAGACATCAGAGAGAAACTGAGTCTATTCAATATGACTTTAATTTAACATTAACCTCCAGATGTAAAGTGTGTGGAGCTCATTATTATTGGCCAATCACTATGATGATATTTTTTATTTTGTTCAAAACTAAACTTTTTGACCAAAATCTTAACAAATTAACATGAACCCAGTGAGTGAAATTAAACTAGCGAACAAAAGCTAATGCGCTAAGAGCAACTAATTAGCACACAGAAGCTGATCTAGTGAGGAGAAGCTAACTCAAAGCAACATATCAGGCTGATGTTAATGTTCTGCAAGTAAATACGCTCAAAATATGTGACATCTAACGCCAATAATAAATAAAGACTTTTTTTCAGCCTGAGCTGAACATCCACTGTGACTGACAGACCTGCTGTTTGCTCTCTTCAACTGAAAACTAACGAGCAAAATTAAAAGGTATTTCACGTGTCACATTAAGTTAAAAATGTATAACATCGTTACATGGAATTAAAAATAACAGAAAATCTCTCATCATTCTTGCTTCATCATTTCATCATCGAGTTTTCCTCCCTGAGCAAAGTCTCAAAAGAAACACATAAATACACAGATCTGTTATTTCACCTGCTATTAGCATATTTTATAGATTAATATTTATATATATATATATATATATATATATATATATATATATATATATATATATATATATATATGTATATATATATATATATATATATATATATATATATATATATATATATATATATATATGTATATATTCATATATACGTGTATATATGTATATATACATATATATATATATATATATATATATATATATATATATATATATATATACATATGTGTATGTATATATATATATATATATATATATATATATATATATATATATATATATATAGAGAGAGAGAGAGAGAGAGAGAGAGAGAGAGAGAGAGATGAAGGCTCTGCTGTAAAATAGGTGATAAATTCAGTATTTTCTTTCTAAACTGTGATCAAACAAATATCATCATTCTCTGCTTCCACAACACCCGTACAGCTCAGGGTTAAGTGAAGAGGCACTCAGGTTCATGACCAAACAGGTAGCACTCGTGTGTGTGTGTGTGTGTGGAAGGGCAGGATGTGAGAGCAGCTGGAATAAAGCAATAAAGGGAAAGGAAGGAGGAGTAAATGCACGAGGAATAAAGTCCATGATAAAAAGCACTTAGACTGCTTTACAAACCGTGTGTGTGTGTGTGTGTGTGTGTGCCCTTAATTACAACTGTAACATTGGTTTAGCTCATTACTCTCTAAAATACTCTCTTAGCTCAGGACCTCAGATAAAAAATTATGTTATTATTATTATTATTATTATTATTATTATTATTATTATTATAAAAATGTGTATCAAATATTATCCAAAAGAATTTGGCAAAAACAACAACAACAACAACAACAATAATAATAATAATAATAATATTAATAATAATAGTAACAGAGGACAGATTCATCTCCCTGATATATTTTAGTTTAACACATGCAATTGTTAAATAAACATTTATTATTAACATATGCAAATGAGGTAAAGGATCATAATGATATTATCGGTTAATAAAATTAATGCCATTTTTACACATGAAACATTTTCAGAAAACAGACAATTAACATTATAACAGTCATCCTCAGAATCCCGGGAAACAATGCGACAAAAATACAGAAGAAAACTGAAATTCTAAAATAAATAACTAAATAACTAAATAAAATAAATAACAAGTGAAACTGTGAAAGTCAGTATAAAGAGTTTAAAAACAGATGTTTAAAAAAATTAATGTAAAAAATATCTAAAAGAAATCGAGGCCAAAGTTAACAACATTTAGACATATTTCCTTCTTCTTTTTCAAATCTACTCTATAGTAATATTAATGCACACATGAAGAAGTGTGTGTGTGTGTGTGTGTGAGAAAGTCAACATTGTTTACAAAAAGTCAGAAATATCACAATTATCTACAATACAAACATTTTACAGCAAATATATATAATTATATACTAAATATACAGAATAAATATATTCTAATCTCTACACAAAACACAGAGGACTTACTGCAATCTTACCCAATAATAATTACGTTCTAATAAAGATTTATCCTGAATGTTTCACATTTCTTCCATTTCTAGTACAGTTCAGATCCTGTGTGTTCATGTGATGTTAGTTCCATATCAGACGTCGTATGGAGTCGTGTTGTTATTGTCATATTGTCAAGTTTACTTTAAGTAATGATTATTTGTGTTTAAATTCTGATTGTGACACAGAGCATGAGCTTGGAGCTGAGATGAGTCCAATATAACACACCACTGTTTTATTTACATAGTGTGTGTGTGTGTGTGTGTGTGTGTGTGTAGAGTTGATTGTGGACATTTAAATCACTGAAGGTTTTTTAATAGTTTTAAAAAAAGGCAGATCTGTTTGTCTACATTTATCTTCCAGGATTGTTGAGGAAATATTAAATTTGGAGAGAAATTTTGCTCAGAAATCTTGGAAACGACGTCGTTGCTTTAAAGCTGCTAAAAACACCTAAATGCACTTTCTGTCTGTTTCTTAAACACGAAGCTGCCGAAGAGCCTCTTTACAGACCGTTTTATTCACGTGCAGGCGTGTGGTGATAATTAGCTGTAATTTATTTCAATGTTCCTCACACACAATATTGCTTTTGTGAACAGTGAGCATTTCTAAATAACGTCTCTCTCCCCGAGTTCCAGCAAACCTACAGTGTCTACTGATGAATTCTTTTTTGGACCGTTTGTGCTCCCGAGTCTCATCAGATTTAGCATATGGTGCGTCCCGCTCGGAGACGACGAGCCCATAAATTACACCAGACGAGGGGTTTGTAGAAAAAAACATGGAGGTGGGACTGATGCTGTGATGGAGGACTAATCTTTTCTAGATGTAATAATATCAGAAAAGCAATATTGCAATTATCCTCTGAGCTGAGATTAAAAAAGGGAATTACAGTATTCGAATAAAAAATTTTAATAAATCAATAAATAAGCAAAAAAACGCTGTGGTACATCTGAGACTGTCAGTGAAGAATAATGTTTTGGTGATGAATCAATTTTTTACAAATACAGTATTGTAATTCTGTCAGTTAGTAAACAGAGGAAACAATTGTAATAAAACAACCCAGAAAATAAAGAAAAGCAATAATAATAAATGAAATGTTAGAGATGCTGCACTGTTGCTTTAGACCGATGTTATATTTCTCTTACCTTTATAGTGTAAATGTGGGGTTAAGGGTCAAAATAAAATGTTTCATCACCTGACTGACATTTGTTTTGTTTTGTTTTATATTTATGAGAAATTGTTGAAAACACTATTATCTTCTGAGCGCTTATTCGGAAAAGATTCTCATTTGAATATGTAAAATGGCCGCATGCTTGTTCCCATCTGGCCGTGTGTATTACAGTGTGAACTCTCTGAGGTTTAGTGTTTAAAGTTTAGTGGCGGTATTCAAATATTGTGCTGGGAGAAATAAAGGCCTGTATAAAGCAGCTGGTTTCAGCTCACACACCGGTGTTGATGCAGACAGTGAAAGAACCAGGATGATGTTACTGTAGCTGTCTGAGTGTTACACGTTTTAACATAAAATGCATTTTAATTCTATTGAAATAATATAGAAAATTGTACACTTGTTAGCCAGGAATGAGTGTTTAAAAAAAATCCTGGACTTTTCTGTATCACTGGATATCACTTTATATCTGAAGATCATCAGACTGCTAATGTACAACAGAATATAATGCTCTTTATAGAGAAAAATAAATAAATAATAGAATGAATAAATAAATAAATAAATAAGAATAAAACAGAAAGTGAGCAGACACAGAGACGTATAAAAGTGTTACAGTTCTGAATTCATTGAAAGTTTGAGTTTAAAATGTATTTATAATAAAATAAACTTGGACAGTAGAAAAATACTCTGTGTATTGTGGTGTGTTGTGTGTATGGTGTGTATTGTGTGTATGGTGTGTATGGTATATATGATGTGTATTGCGTGCATGATTTTATTGTGTGTATTGTTTGTGTATTGTGTATAATTTGTATTGTGTGTATGGTGTGTATTGTGTGTATGGTGTGTATGGTATATATTAGGTGTATTGTGTGTATTGTGTGTTCAGTGTATTGTGTATATGATTTTATTGTGTGTATTGTGTGTGTATTGTTTGTATTCTGTGTATGATTTTTATTTTTTGTATTGTGTGTGTTTTGTGGGTGTATGGTATATATGATGTGTATTGTGTGTATTGTGTGTACGGTGTGTATTGTGTGTATGATTTTTGTTTGTATTCTGTGTATGATTTTATTGTGTGTGTGTCGTGTGTATGGTATATATGATGTGTTTTGTGTGTATGATGTGTATTGTTTGTATTCTGTGAATGATTTGTATTGTGTGTAATGTGTGCATTGTGTGTATGATTTGTATTGTGTGTATGATTTGTATTGTGTGTATGGTGTGTATTGTGTGTATGATGTGTGTATTGTGTGTATGATTTGTATTGTGTGTATGATTTGTATTGTGTGTATGATTTGTATTGTGTGTATGGTGTGTATTGTGTGTATGATTTGTATTGTGTGTATGGTGTGTATTGTGTGTATGATGTGTGTAGATCACCTCTACACCTTTACCTGCACTCAGAATTTCCAGAATCTTCTGTATCAATATGCATGAATCTGTAGCTTAGACACACCCCCATAGCCTCTTGCCATCCCATAATAATATCACATTTACCTAATTAAACTAGTCAGCTAGCTGTCACACATGAACAAGACGTGATTTTACTATCAGTCACGTAGTATTCCTGATTTATAAAAACAGCAGTTGTTACCATGACAACAGCTACCATTTTATCTCACAAAATACTACATTTTAGTGTTTATATGTTTTACATTTCAGTCTGTTTATTACTATAACAACGACAAGTTATTAGATCAAGTGATTTAATACAAACTCCAACTGTAATAATGCTGCATGTCTTTGTAAGTTGTGAAGTTGTAATGCCGTGTGTGTGAGTTGTGTGTGTGAGTTGTGTAGATGTAACACAGTGTGTCTTTGTGCGTTTGGTCCTGCAGAAGGTCAGAGCAGGAAGTTCAGAATGGTTTGTTTGTTTCAGAGGAAGGTCGACACACCCAGAGGCCTTGGTGCTGCTCTTACCGGTGACGCTTCCTCTCATACAATAGTGTGTTTGGAAAAATGCCACTGTGCTCTCGCTTGTGTCCTACACACACTTACAGCTGTGACGTTCACAAGAAGTAAACACAGGCTAGATAACGTCTACACAACATCTAGACTAACTTCACACAAAGTGTGAAGTCTATACACACTCTACACACACTCTACACACACTCTACACTGACTCTCCTTAAGGTCAACACTGCATCAACACTACATCAAGTCTTTACATTCTTTTACCCTGAGTATAACTCTCACCATCACTCATTTATTTGGAATGGTTTGGGAGGAGATAAATCACCGTACTGTAGACGTTCTACATTTTATATTTAATCGCATTTTATAGAAATTATCTTGCTTTGTTTATCACTGTTATATTCAGTCTCCTAATGTCTACATTACATTTCGATAAAGTTTTACAGATTTGTTTGGACACCATCTTTACCTATTGTCTTTGCACTTAAGATCTTTTCCTGCTCAGTTTGTGGTGCTGCAGTGTTAATGTACAGAATGCTGAACACTTTGGTACACTTGTGTGTGTATGCTATCACAGAGCTTTCATAACACTGTGGCAATAAATTTGCGCTAATTAGTGAACGTTTACAACACTGGTGTGTAAGAAATGCACAGCTTTTAGAATGGACTTTAAATAAAGAAAATGAAGTTCTGTAGTTAAGTCACTGCTAAGACGAGTCTCAGGAGGAGGCAAAGTGTAAATTTTGTACCAAAAAGTTTTGAAAATTTTCCAATGTGCAGCAAAGAAAAAAATTAGCACGCTTTCATCTAAAAGAATTTGTAACACATAAGCAGAGATTTTGTGGATATAAATAGAGAAGGTGATGTGTAAAATAGCTTAAAGTGTTTTCTAGTTATTAAACAGTTAATGAGATTTAATTTAGTGTAAATAACTAACATACTTGCTCATGTTATTTATAGTCTTTAGCATGTTGGGTTCCTTTAACATTTCAGTGATGTATTTATAGAATAAATTTTGGATTTGAAGGAAAATAAGAGCTAAATCTGTTGCTCCTGCTATTGCTTTATACACCATGTTTATCAATGATAATATAACTGAATGCAGGTAATTAAAAATATGTTGAATTTTAAAAGGATTAAAAAGCTGAACAGAGCCACGGCTTCTCACTGATGTCATAGGGAAAATAATTCCACAACTCGGCACAAGCTGCTGCTCTCACGTCACAGTCACTCTGCCTCAGAGGAACTATGGCAAGACAGACAGACTTCCATGTACTGATGTATTACTGACATTTTATTCTTGTGAACATTTGTGTGACACGCTTCACATTGCTGCAAAAAAAGATAATGACTAACGTAGCTGTAGGATGTCAGAGTTGCACAAAAATATTGATACAGATGATAGCTGTATTAGTCACTGCTGCTAGCTGGAAGTTTAAAAAAACAGAAAAATGTCTCCACTTGGATAAAGAATCAGCATGATTAACATTCTGATTTATATCATTCCTGCTTTATTACAGATGTCATACATTACTCACAGCTCTATACTCACAGCTCTATACTTACACCGCTATATACTCACAGCTCTATACTCACACCGCTATACTCACAGCTCTATACACACAGCTCTATACTCACACCGCTATACTCACACCGCTATACACACAGCTCTATACTCACACCGCTATACTCACACCGCTATACACACAGCTCTATACTCACACCGCTATACTCACACCGCTATACACACAGCTCTATACTCACACCGCTATACTCACACCGCTATACACACAGCTCTATACTCACACCGCTATACTCACACCGCTATACTCACAGCTCTATACTCACATCGCTCTATACGCACAGCTCTATAATCACAGTGCTATACTCACAGCTCTATACTCACAGCTCTGTACTCACAGCTCTATACACACAGCTCTATACACACAGCTCTATACTCACAGCTCTATACTCACACCGCTATACTCACAGCTCTATATTCACACTGCTATACTCACACCACTATACACACAGCTCTATACTCACAGCTCTATACGCACAGCTCTATAATCACAGTGCTATACTCACAGCTCTATACTCACAGCTTTATACTCACAGCTCTATACTCACACCTCTATACTCACAGCTCTATACTCACACTGGTATACGCACAGCTCTATACTCACTGCTCTATACTCACAGCTCTATATTTACAGCTCTATACTCACAGCTCTATACTCACACTGGTATACGCACAGCTCTATACTCACTGCTCTATACTCACAGCTCTATATTTACAGCTCTATACTCACAGCTGTATACTCACACCGGTATATTCACAGCTCTATATTCACAGCTCTATACTCACACCACTATATTCACAGCTCTATACTTACAGCTCTATACTCACTCCGGTATACTCACAGCTCTATACTCACACCACTATATTCACAGCTCTATACTCACACCGCTATACTCACATCTCTATACACACAGCTCTATACTCACAGCTCTATACGCACAGCTCTATATTCACACTGCTATACTCACACCACTATACACACAGCTCTATACTCACAGCTCTATAATCACAGCGCTATGCTCACAGCTCTATACTCACTCCGCTATACTCACAGCTCTATACTCACAGCTCTATACTCACACCGGTATACTCACAGCTCTATACTCACACCTCTATACTCACAGCTCTATACTCACAGCTGTATACTCACACCGGTATACTCACAGCTCTATACTCACAGCTGTATACTCACACCACTATATTCACAGCTCTATACTCACAGCTGTATACTCACACCGGTATACTCACAGCTGTATACTCACAGCTCTATACTCACACCGGGATACTCACAGCTCTATACTCACAGCTGTATACTCACACCACTATATTCACAGCTCTATACTTACAGCTCTATACTCACACCACTATACCCACTATCCTCACACTGACAAACTTTGTACCCATACCGATATACACAAATCACTGTACTCACACCACTATACTCAGACTACTATACTCAGAAAACTATACTCACACCAGTATACTAAAACTGGTATATTCAATCCAGGGTACTGACACATTACACTTTCATAAATAATTTAAAACCTAATGAAGTTAAAAAATGCTGAAACAGGGAAATGTGCTGCTCTATACTCACTGCTCTATACTCACACCACTCTACACTCACCGCTCTATGCTCACACCGCTCTATACTCAAAGCTCTATACTCAAACCTCTCTATACTCACAGCTCTATACTCACACCACTCTATACTCACAGCTCTATACTCACAGCTCTATACTTGCACTGCTATACTCACAGCTCTATACTCACACTGCTCTATACTCACAATTCAATACTTGCACCACTATACTCACAGCTCTATACTCACACAGCTCTATACTCACACCGCTATACTCACACATCTATACTCACAGCTCTATACTCAAACCACTATACTCACACTGCTATACTCACATATGTATATTCACAGCTCTATACTCACATCTCTATACTCGCACTGCTATACTCACAGCTCTATACTCACACCTCTCTATACTCACAGCTCTATACTCACACCGCTATACTCACAGCTCTATACTCACACCTCTCTATACTCACAACTCTATACTCGCACCACTATACTCACAGCTCTATACTCACAGCTCTATACTCACACAGCTCTATACTCACACCGCTATACTCACAGCTGTATATTCACAGCTCTATACTCACACATCTATACTCACAGCTCTATACTCACAGCTCTATACTCAAACCACTATACTCACACCGCTATACTCAGAGCTGCATATTCACAGCTCTATACTCACAGCTCTATACTCGCACTGCTATACTCACAGCTCTATACTCACACCTCTCTATACTCACACAGCTCTATACTCACACCGCTATACTCACAGCTGTATATTCACAGCTCTATACTCACACATCTATACTCACAGCTCTATACTCACAGCTCTATACTCAAACCACTATACTCACACCGCTATACTCAGAGCTGCATATTCACAGCTCTATACTTACAGCTCTATACTCTCACTGCTATACTCACAGCTCTATACTCACACCTCTCTATACTCACAGCTCTATACTCACACCGCTATACTCACAGCTGTATATTCACAGCTCTATACTCACATCTCTATACTCACACTGGTATACTCACAGCACTATACTCACACCGCTGTGTGGTGTGGAGGTCGTGTACTTGTAAAATAAGGACACTGTGTTTCTGCAACAGAGCGACCCACTGTCCTCCTGGAACATCCAAAAAATTCAAACCACAGTATACACACATGAGGACCTCAGAGAGAGAGAGAGAGAGAGAGAGAGAATATAGACAGTCAGTAAAACCATTCAAATGTCTGAAGCACAACTTTGTAGTTCATGTGGAACAGTCAGTGTATCATGTATAAGACTGAAGTAATATGTTATGACGTTCTGTTCCTGCTGGTGACGTGGACTGATTTACAATCTGAGGCTTCAGAAACAATAAAATAAAATCTAATCTACGTGATATCAGGTTGTACACTATATAACATGCTATACATCAGTAACCTGGACAATGTGACTAATGTATCACACGGTAAAGGTGTCTCACATGCCACTGTGATAGAACTCATGTTAATAACTGTACTTACACCAACAGTTTGACTAAAAAAAGGACCAGTGTTATTTTTTTGGCACATCATTCTGTGCTGAATAAAAAAAGTCCTGAGTGGCTGCCAAGACAAAAAAAGTGTGCATGCGTGCATATGTGTGTGTGGGCAGACAGGATCTAGAACAAAAAAGTCTCAATCACAACCACAATCACAGCCATGCCGGGCTGCTCACTGATCCCAGGTCAGATCACTGCCTCGTGGTTGTTTCTCATATAAACATCAAACAATTACAGAGATTTGATCTGAGTTCAGCCTGAAATGGCGGCTCTGACCCTCTCATCTTTTCCTGCAATTATGACGGCCGTCCCACAATTCAGCAGGGAAGGGAAGGCAGCTCATGCAGCACAGAGCCGAAGGGAGGGGACGAGGGCGTCGCCCGCACCGAGATGCCACAAATAGCCAATAACCAGAATAAAAGACAATCAGGGTGCAGGACATGCAGCAAAAACACTTTAACACTCTCACTCCGTTTCTGTCTGAGTACTCGGCCTCTCCCTCCTCCTCTTCCTCCTCCTCCTCCTTTATGGATTTTCTTTTTTGTTTATTTTTCACCCTCCTTAGGGAGCCTAAGCAGAAATCTCATGTATGAGTGTGTATACTGACACAGGAAGTCTAAAATGGCTATAATAATGTGCATTTGTTCTTGTTGCAGCTCTTGATGTTAAGATTTACTCAAAACAACTCATGAAACACTTTTCTTTTTTTTTCTCCAGTTGACTTTATAACCTCTCTGTTATTCCCAAATAACTGAAATCTGACAGAAGTGAAGTCTATTATTATACAGTACGATGCACAAAAAAAATAATCTCACTGACTGTAAAATGTAGGTGTAAATTCTATTCAACTTGTAAACCAATAAAACTTGAATAAAAATCTAAATTAAAAACTAGCTGCTATTTGTCAACGTATAAATGTCAGAACTCATCATCATCATCATCATCATCATCATCATCACAGAGGAAGCAGGAGAGGAAAAAGTACAAGCAGAATGTGTTAAATAAAGAAAGTAAGAGACAAAATAAAAGTTCTACCATCATGTCCTGAGCTCTGGAGGTGTTCGCTCAGGTCACAGCCGAACGCATTTTCACTTCCTTTCCTCTTGGATTTCTGCTTGGCAGCTTTATTCTTCATCAGGAGCTCAAGGTTTTATCCAGATCAGAAAGAACGAGCGCTGGAGCCGAGAGGAATTACAGAGTCGAGGTAAAAAAAAGAGAAAAAAAAAAGAAAAACTGGAGAAAAATTCTGGAGCGAAAAAAGTCACATCGGGCTCACATGGTGGCTGAGAGTCTGGAGTCTTGGAGTGGGAGAGGAATTCTGGAGCTCAGCGGCACCAGGCTGACGTCACTCCCCACATCGGACACTTTTTTCTCCTCTGTTCAGCCCGAGAGACACAAAAGCTGAGAGAAAAGTAACTCAGAGACTCAGTGAGTCGGTTTCCTGTAGGCGGTTTTCACTCCTCAGCCCCTCCTGACCCTCGTCTTTCTCTCCTCTCTTCGTCTTCCTCTTCAAACTTTCTACTCAGCCCGACCTCCAGAGCTTCTGCTTTTCTCTCCTTCACCTCGTCTCCGTTCCTCTCAGCTCGTCCATGTTTTACTGCGACTCATGGTCAAGACACAAGGCTTCAAACTTTTTTCCCTTTTTTTTTCTTGCTTCAGGGAGGCGAGAGAAATTACAGCCTGTGTGTTTTCTCCTATGCTTAACACATTAGTGACCCTCCCTCTCTCATCCCCTCTCTCCTCTCTCCTCTCTAGTCCCCTCGTTCTCCTGCTCCCTTAAGGCTTTTCTTTTTTTGAGGTAGGGTCTGAACAGGAAATCTGCTCTCTGCCTTCCTGAACGCTCCCAGAGTCCACAATTTCCTGTACAGGGCTCTTTGTTTGGAAAACAAAAACAGACAGACAGGGGAGAGAAGGGAAGTGTGGAGGGGGGAGAGAGAGAGAGAGAGAGAGAGAGACAGATGGCAGAAGCACACATGGTTCCCGTTAGTTGCCTTCTCTTTACTTATAAATCTGACATTTCCTAATTCACAGTTTCTAAATCCTAAAAGGATTGTGACACACACACACACACACACACACACACACACACACACAGTTGTCCAGCACCTCAGGATCACACACTAATCATATAAATGAGACATGAACACAGCACTCAAACGATTTATTTTCCCCATGTGACAGATTTAAATCTTGGTTAAAGTTTTAACAGAACTTTACAGCTGTAGTTGTTAATTGTGTCCAAATGAATCTCAGTATAAATCAAACACTAATGAAGTGCAGCTTGTCTCAGGAGGAGCTGACTGATAAAACACGGGTTTACAGAATCATCACAAAGAAAATTAATTATTGTAATTATTTATCATTAACATCTCTGGAAGAGAGAGAGAGAGAGAGAGAGAGAGAGAGAGAGAACGAGAGAGAGAGAGAGAGAGAGAGATGAGCTCAAGAGTCAGACTGTCAGACGGAGTGATCGGTAATCAGACTGTCAGACGGAGTGATCGGTAATCAGACCGTCAGACGGAGTGATCGGTAATCAGACCGTCAGACGGAGTGATCAGAAATCAGACCGTCAGACGGAGTGATCGGTAATCAGACTGTCAGACGGAGTGATCGGTAATCAGACTGTCAGACGGAGTGATCGGTAATCAGACTGTCATACGGAGTGATCGGTAATCAGACTGTCAGACGGAGTGATCGGTAATCAGACCGTCAGACGGAGTGATCGGTAATCAGACCGTCAGACGGAGTGATCGGTAATCAGACCGTCAGCCGGAGTGATCGGTAATCAGACCGTCAGACGGAGTGATCGGTAACCAGACCGTCAGACGGAGTGATCGGTAATCAGACCGTCAGACGGAGTGATCGGTAATCAGACCGTCAGACGGAGTGATCGGAAATCAGACCGTCAGACGGAGTGATCGGTAATCAGACCGTCAGACGGAGTGATCGGTAATCAGACTGTCAGACGGAGTGATCGGTAATCAGACTGTCATACGGAGTGATCGGTAATCAGACTGTCAGACGGAGTGATCGGTAATCAGACCGTCAGACGGAGTGATCGGTAATCAGACTGTCATACGGAGTGATCGGTAATCAGACCGTCAGACGGAGTGATCGGTAATCAGACCGTCAGACGGAGTGATCGGTAATCAGACCGTCAGACGGAGTGATCGGTAATCAGACCGTCAGACGGAGTGATCGGTAACCAGACCGTCAGACGGAGTGATCGGTAATCAGACAGTCATACGGAGTGATCGGTAATCAGACTGTCAGACGGAGTGATCGGTAATCAGACCGTCAGACGGAGTGATCGGTAATCAGACCGTCAGACGGAGTGATCGGTAATCAGACCGTCAGACGGAGTGATCGGTAATCAGACTGTCAGACGGAGTGATCGGTAATCAGACTGTCATACGGAGTGATCGGTAATCAGACCGTCAGACGGAGTGATCGGTAATCAGACCGTCAGACGGAGTGATGGGTAACCAGACCGTCAGACGGAGTGATCGGTAATCAGACCGTCAGACGGAGTGATCGGTAACCAGACCGTCAGACGGAGTGATCGGTAATCAGACCGTCAGACGGAGTGATCGGTAATCAGACCGTCAGACGGAGTGATCGGTAATCAGACCGTCAGACGGAGTGATCGGTAACCAGACCGTCAGACGGAGTGATCGGTAATCAGACCGTCAGACGGAGTGATCGGTAACCAGACCGTCAGACGGAGTGATCGGTAATCAGACCGTCAGACGGAGTGATCGGTAACCAGACCGTCAGACGGAGTGATCGGTAATCAGACCGTCAGACGGAGTGATCGGTAACCAGACCGTCAGACGGAGTGATCGGTAATCAGACCGTCAGACGGAGTGATCGGTAACCAGACCGTTAGACGGAGTGATCGGTAACCAGACCGTCAGACGGAGTGATCGGTAACCAGACCGTCAGACGGAGTGATCGGTAACCAGACCGTCAGACGGAGTGATCGGTAATCAGACTGTCATACGGAGTGATCGGTAATCAGACTGTCAGACGGAGTGATCGGTAATCAGACTGTCAGACGGAGTGATCGGTAATCAGATTGTCAGACGGAGTGATCGGTAATCAGACTGTCAGACGGAGTGATCGGTAATCAGACTGTCATTAAATCACTTGCTCTGTGAGAATGTACACAAGTTTTTTTATGCCACATGCAGTATCTGGTTACAGATATAGGATTAAACACAACACTTAAAACTTTCACACATTTACAATCTGATCTTGGGGGAAGGATCGATGGGGTGGAGCTTCACCAAGCAGCGAGGGTTCGATTTCTCTCTCAGGGCTGAACAATGAGCGGTTGTTGCTCACAGCAGGATGAAGGATGACTTCATCATGTCATACATACAGCAGAACATTTCCAGCTACTCCACACTGATCTGAGAACAGCTCTGAGCAGGATTAAAGATCAGAAGAACGTCTCATATGAATCTATAAGACTTGATGTGGGCTGTATGAATAAAATAAAAAAATTAATGGAAAAAACCCTCAGAGGAAACCACTTCTATCAGGAACACATTTTTAACTGTCTGTTAAACTTGTGATCTGAACTGTTCCACCCTCAAAAAACACACACACACACACACACACACACACACACACACACACTCAGAGCACAAACACAGAAAGTACTCTTTCACACAGAAGTAAAAACACAGCAGTGTTTACAGAGCGTGAGATGAGAAACGGGTTCTTCACCAAGCGTCCATCTTCACGTCCAGGCCTCGTGATATGTGCAGAAGGTCATGGGTCACATGACCACATGACAAGCTCAACAAAGGGGCGATTCAGGAGCATCAGCAGTCATGTTGGACAAACAGACAGAAAGAGAGCAAAAAATGCACATGAAGGTCTCACTTGCCTTTAGAGAGACTTGAACTTTTGAACGCTTTTAGGTGTCAGAAGTGTTTTTTATTAGAAGATCAGAGCAGTACCTCAGCACTGGTCCTGTAGAACCTGCAGATTCCTTCCAGCTGAATCTCTAAATAAAAAGGATTCCTTACCATCCAGCAGATGGAGTGTTAAAGTGAGCAGTGATGAAGTCACAGATTTAAAAAGTGAAGACTCAGTAGGTGTTTCACTCGGTGGTGAAACTCTGGACGAAAAGAAAAAGAAAAGAAACAGAAACCTGAAACGAACAGATTATAAAGACTGAAAGGTTTTTCTCAGCTGCGTAAAGAAATAATGTTATTGTTAACCCTGAATAATTAACCATGTAACTGCATTTGATTTCTATATATATTAATATTCACCCTGATAAGATCATAATAAATACACGGGTTTCTTTTTGTATAAATATATACACGTCAGTTCAGTGTGTAGCATGTAAACAGCTCCTGCATGTAGGTTTTCATACCCAGATGTCAGCGTGGACAAACTTTCTGTCTAGTCAATAAAGGAGTCTCAGACATTTTGTTTTATTTATAGCATAAACCGCTCCTGTACTTTCAAATAAAAAAGAAAGAGAAAAAGCGTTGAGGAGGAAACAGAGTGTTTTATTAACTCTTATACACACAACACACACCTGCTGTTTGCACAATAACACAGCGTTAATATTAGCATTAGCTGCAGTTGGGTGGCTTTTACACGCCTCAGGTGAACGCTACATGTGGTTTTTAGGGTTCAAGCAGTTTGTATCAAATACAGAAATAAAGTATTTATTGATTTATAAAGTTGAAACTAAGTGTTTTAACTTTAGCTAACTTTAGCTTCGTCTCTCACTGCTGAGGTAAAGGGTGTGTTCAGTGTGTTTGTCACACACACACACACACACACACTCCATTTTACAGCTAAGAGACGCCGAGATAAATAAAAGAGCATCAATAATCTGTAATAAAAACTCAGGTCACTGGTTCATTTATATTTTTATGTTTATACTCCAGGTTGCAGTTATAAATGCATGAACTCCCTGGCGCTAGAGGGCGCTAAAGCACAGCAGCCGCGACGCTACTGATGAAGAGGCGCCACCTGCTGGATACATTCCTGTTGCGACAATATCCCAATAATAACATAACTATTACAACATTTATTCGTTATAGATGGTTTATTTTATTCCAATTACACTCAATTTTTCAATGACAATAAAAAAAAAGTCACACATATAGAATACACACACATTCACACACACACACACACACTAGTGCATGCTACATGGTCTATAAAAGCCATTTAACTAGTTCTCCAACCCTTTAGACTCACTAGGTCAAATTTGAAAGTAAACATTTTGATTGAGCTGAAATGTAGTTAATCTAAACTATTCTACGTTTAATCTGAAGCCATCACAGATCACCAGGCTGTCCATATTCCCGGTGCACTGACCCTTTAATACACAGTGGAATAAGGACATGTGAAGCTTTTTTGCATGTAGTTTGTAGAACATGTTCGTCATCCTTCATGCAATTCTGTACTGTAAAGATCTCTAAATTGAAATGCACCCAAACCATCAGTCATGACTTTTACATTCTGAGAGAGAGACAGCAGCGTCTTGTCCTGTCCATGTTGATGACACTATAATCATTACTATAGGTTGTAACAGTTTCAAGCAGTGAGCAGTGGGGTCTAAGAACCTCTTCATAAAGAATCGCTCATATCAGTAAGTTCTAGCCAAGTAACATAAACATCGCTCAAGTTCCTGACATTAAACCCGAGTCTCCTGAGTGGCTCTGAGGCTCAAGGCAGAGATCAAGCAGAGGAACCAGGACTCGTTGTGAAGTGACGTCGCTCTCGGTTTGCGTTTGTAGTGTTGTAGTGTCGTCCAGTGCAGGTCGTTCTCAGTGCGAGTTTGGCGGGGTCCCGATGTCCACCGTGACATTAATGTAAAGCGCAGGTCGCTCCACTGACAGAGTTTTATACCTACATGAGTTCAGACCGTCCTTCCTCCACATCTTAGGTGTCTGACCCAGTAAACGCATCCTGCAGGAAACAGAGGTCAGTCACAGGCGGCTTCTCAAATCTCAAAAAAAAAAAAACGTGCGTATTATTTTTGTATGAATATTTCTGGCTGTAACGTGAACAAGTTCGTATTAATGCAGTAGGTTGAAGACCTACTTATTCAGGAAACACTTCAACTAAGTGTTCAACTTCAACTTTCACATTATTTAAAAACACCTTTGACACTTTTTCATTGTAACTTTGAACAAATGTTTTAAACTCATGGTATCTTAAGTATGTAACTTAGTGATCCAGCATTAATGTATTCAATGTTAGAGATTTAAACACTTATGTACGTCGCTCTGGATAAGGGCGTCTGTCACATGCTGTAAATGTAAATGTAATGCCGCAGTTCTTAAATTTCTACCGTATCTTATCGTCTCTATGGCAACAGCTCATCTACAGACGTGTACAGCAGATGCTCCTCACAAACCTCCACTGATTGTAAACAGATTTTGTTAAAAACATCTTTTTATTTTTAAGGGAAAACAATGATATGTTTGAGCTCTTCAGTGAACTTGTTCATATGATGGTTATTTTCTAGGTTTCAAAGGAAAAACGAAATGAAACCTCATAAATACGCCTGCTTTTAACCAGAAGAATGAAATACATTAAAAAGACAAAATAATATCATACATTAATAAATAACACAATAAATAAATAAACACATTATAAGGTTATAAATGAGTGAAATTAAGAACTAAAATGATTAAACGGACTTTAGGTGCATTGTGTGTACATGAACGTAAAGGTTATGAGCAGCTCAGCTTTGTGTACAGTATGAGAACGTGTGGTGTTCGTAATGCGCTCAGTTACAGTCAGAATTCTGCTACAAATCAATGTTAAATATTTGCACTGTGCAAAAGTTTAGGCACCTGGTGGTGGTGGTGTGTGGACGTGAACCTTTAGGGAAAGTGTGACTCGTTTGCTACATGACGAAGAAGTCGAGTTTGACTCCTAACCATAAGGTTGTGGGTTCGAGTCTCGGGCCGGCAATACCACGACTGAGGTGCCCTTGAGCAAGGCACCGAACCCCCCAAACTGCTCCCTGAGCGCCGCAGTATAAATGACTGCCCACTGCTCCGGGTGTGTGTTCACGGTGTGTGTGTTCACTGCTGTGTGTGTGCACTTTAGATGAGTTAAATGCAACGAATTCTGAGTCTGAGTCACCGTACTTAGCCGTATGTCACGTCACTTTAATAAAAGAAGAAAGATCCTCACCGGTCCTTATTGACCTCGTTGCCGTGGTCTCTGTTGTGAAACACCATGGTGTAGCGAGCGACCTCTGCAGGCGGACGCACAATTTTCATCCCCAGCAGCCGCACCCTAAACAAACAACCACCACCAGACTGTGGTGAAAGTCTCGTAGTCAATCCCACAATGTCTCCACTAGACTCAGAGGACAAAAGGCCAAAGCAGTGGACTACAAAGTGAACAGGATACAATGTCATGTGGGATATAAACAGATGTACTTTCATTTCCTTTACTGGAGGATTTTTAGTTTTATTTTTTAACTTACATACAGTAAAGCAGTTAGCATTCGGTAAGATTTTCAATCATTGCCAGTTCAGATTAATACATTTCAGATTCCTACAGGAAGAAAAAACATCTGATTTCTCATCACACAGTGAATATTTCCTTCCTGAACTGGTTTTCTTTCCATTCTTCCTCACATCCTGAACATCTGCACACCATTTCAGTGAGATGATGTTGTTGCTAGCATTAGCACATCAGTCCTGGGATTTTAGCCTATTATGACACACCACAGCGCTGACTGAACTCTACCTTCTGATTGGTCAGATGGTGTTGATTAATTCTCTATAACAGCAGCTCTGATGGCAGTGAGGAGGAATTATATTAAGTGAATTATATTAATGCACTTTAGTGGTGCATCTGATTAGACGCTGAATGAGTTTCAGTATTTATGTGTAATTACTATTTACTCATTAAATGCTATGTACTTGACATATTGTTTAAAAAACCTGACTAATTCGTGGTGTGTGTGTGTGTGTGTGTGTGTGTGTGTTACCTTAACCGGAGGTCGTCGTCTTCCCCTCCCCAGCCCCAGTAGGTGTTTGGAAAACCATTAACTTTGGAAAACTGCTTCTTCCTCATCGCTGTCACACCTCCAAAATAATCATTGTATCTCAGTCTGACACACACACACACACACACACACACACACACACACACACACACACACACACACACACACACACACACACACTGTAGTGATCTGATGCTGATTTATATCCTATATTGTCCTAAATCCAGGCTTTAATGGACTTTACTGCAACACTGTGCATCAAAGGATTAAAAATAAGATGGTAATAATTCATTTATACTCGTACGAGTGAGTGTATTTAGACAATCTGTATACAGGAGGTGTCTGTGACGTACTTGTAGCCGGTGGAGTTGCGGCCCACCACTAAGTGTTTCGGTTGTTCTGCACACGTGTAGAGGTTGTGATCGTTTTCCGGGACGAGATCTACATCATGAAAGATGAAACAATCCCAGTTGAAGTTTTTAAGAGCCTCCAGGTAACCGATGTTCAACAACTTTGCCCTGTTAAATGTAGCTTCACCAGCCTGGAAGGAGGACACATGGACACGGACACACACGGACACGGGGGGACACACGGACAGGGGGGGACACACACGGACACGGGGGGGACACACACGGACACGGGGGGGACACACACGGACACGGGGGGGGGACACACACGGACACGGGGGGGGGACACACACGGACACGGGGGGGGACACACACGGACACGGGGGGGGACACACACGGACACGGGGGGGGACACACACGGACACGGGGGGGGACACACACGGACACGGGGGGGGACACACACGGACACGGGGGGGGACACACACGGACACGGGGGGGGACACACACGGACACGGGGGGGACACACACGGACACGGGGGGGGACACACACGGACACGGGGGGGACACACACGGACACGGGGGGGACACACACGGACACGGGGGGGGACACACACGGACACGGGGGGGGACACACACGGACACGGGGGGGGACACACACGGACACGGGGGGGACACACACGGACACGGGGGGGACACACACGGACACGGGGGGGACACACACGGACACGGGGGGGACACACACGGACACGGGGGGGACACACACGGACACGGGGGGGGACACACACGGACACGGGGGGGACACACACGGACACGGGGGGGACACACACGGACACGGGGGGGACACACACGGACACGGGGGGGGACACACACGGACACGGGGGGGGACACACACGGACACGGGGGGGACACGGGGGGGAAACACACGGACACGGGGGGGACACACACGGACACGGGGGGGACACACACGGACACGGGGGGGACACACACGGACACGGGGGGGACACACACGGACACGGGGGGGACACACACGGACACGGGGGAGACACACACGGACACGGGGGGGGACACACACGGACACGGGGGGGGACACAGTATTATTATCCTTCTAGAAAAATGCAAGTGATGTTCTTTTGCCTGCAAAGGTTTGTTTGCAAAGCCTTTATGATTTTACTGGGGGGTGGGGGGGGGGAATCTGAAAAGTAGACATTAATATTTCTATTGTGTTTGTGGTGTGTGTGTGTGTGTGTGTGTGTGTTTACCTGGTGGATGACATAGATGGCATAGTGAAGCTGCTGCCGCTGCAGGAAGGGGTGGAGGTGGTGCAGTAGGTACAGCAGGTGTTTCTCTCGGTTTCGATGAGGGATGAGAACAGCGACGCTCTGCCTCGCTTTACACTCCTCCGGTTCGTACTGTCCCTCCACAACACCCCTATTCTCCTCCTCCACCTGCTCCAGAGTCAGAGACGCCTTGAACTCCAAGCGATCAGCTCCGTCTGCGGCGTCAACACAGACCTCCTTTCACTCCTGTTCCTGTTCTGTCTATATGATGCTGTTTATTCACATCCTGCATTATCCATCCATCCATCCATCCCTCCCTCCCCCCATTTGTCTGTACATACACATCCTTTGTCTCTTTATCTCTAATTCTCACTTTCTCTCTTTACAACATCCTTCCATTCCTACCTCTGTATCTATCAGTCCATCATTTGCTCCTTCTTTTTTCTCTCCCTGTCCATCTACCCAGTCTCCTTAGTGCTGTCAGTCCATCCCACTCTCCATCCACCCTTCTATCTATCTATCTATCTATCTATCTATCTATCTATCTAGCCAGCTACCTTTACATCCACCTCTCTTTCGCCTTTCTCTCTCTGTCCTGCTCTCTGTTCGTCCTATTCCATTGGTCTCTCTCTATCTCTACCCCATCTCTATTTGTCCATGTCCTGTCTTTTTGTTTCCTTAACGCTCCATTATCCCTCTCTTTATATAATAAAAAAGATCAAATATAAAGACACACACACCCACCCACACGCGCACACACACACACACACACACACCCTGGAGTGTGTACTCTGTAACTGAGGAGCTTCACACACTGGAGTGTGATGTTTAAACACTTTGACCAGATCAGGAGACGTGAGATTCAGCACGGAGATGAAAAATACTGCAGTTTTATTTTTTACCTGTAAACTTTGTTTTTAATCTTTTTAAATAATTCCTGACTGCAATATTATGGGTGTTGAAATAACGTGAATAATCATTAACAAAATAAACTTTACTGTTCAGGTCTCAGAGAAGAGTGTCAATAAGGTTATTTCACAATAAAACTCACGGAGCAGTGGTGATTTCTCAGGGCAAAGGTCTTTCAGCGTTCTCTCCACCTCCTCCACCTCCTCCTGCTGCTCCACATCCCTCACCGTCTCCATCTGCAGCTCGTTCTTTATCTTCTGAACCTCGGCCGACGTTGGCACCTGCAAACGCATCTTCACTTGGCTCTCTGACAGGGAGGTGATCCACATGATCACGCCAGCACAGATCACCAGCAGGATCAGATAGTTGGTCCTCCATGTGAGCTTGGACACGACGGGACACGCGGTCATGGCTTCGTCTCAGAGGGAGAAACAACACGCTGAACACGTAAACAAGGCCAGTGGAGGAACATCTGTCTCGCTTTGTGCCACAAAACACAGGAAACAGTTTGAGACGTCAGGAGGTCGTGGATCCCTCGGATTGTGTCCAATTGTTTTTACTGTTATATGAACTCAGCTTTATTCACTAAAGATCCAGCTGAAAGGAACAGGACAGAGAGCCAGACATTGAGATGTCTAAATCCGAGGGCATACCACAGGGGTGTATGTTGTGCCCCTGCTTGTTGTTCTCATGTCTATTGTCTTTCACACAAAACCTACTTCCTGAACAGAACTTTCTCTGGACTTCTGTTTAAACACTTTACTATACATTAACGACTCCATTTATTTAATAACAGACAAAAACAAACATTAATGATTAAGTCCCATATTAAAATAACAGAGTAAAAAAATATATAAACAGTTAGCACTGCATTAAACAGACCTAGCAAGGAAGTGACGTTATACACACACAGCTAGCTACACAAACCTGTCGTTAATCAGATAACTGGTTAATTTAGCACATACAAGTCAAATCTAAACTCGATAAATAATAAACGTTACCTGAGGCGTCTGATAAACGAAACTGATCTCCAACCTGTGATACAGCTCTGACTTGTATACCGAGTTATACTGCTTCCTGAGCCAGGATTGGCTGATACCAGCGAGCAGTTTGTGCTCATTGGATAAAGAGACGGTCAGTCAAACATCCACGTGAGCCAATAGGACCACAGTCACGTGCACAGTAACGGTGACGTAAACAGGAAAACGAACGAGACCGAAACGTGTTTTGTAACTCGATATGTACAGTAGTTTGTAGCCAAAGGCGTGTAACGTTTTAGGGCATCAAACGGCAAAGTACCGGGAAATTACCGGGAAATTACACTTCTGTAGGCTAAATCTATTTAATCAAATATGATCACTATTATAAAAACCTCAGCCATGACAGGTTTTTATTTACAAAGAGCAAAATACACAACACACAATGACCACAAACCTCATGATGTTCATCAGTATTTATCTTCTAGGTTTGTCTCGGGTATGAAAAAGTAAAGCTACACCCAAAAGACATATTGACACGTGTATGTGGGTGTGTGTAGGTGTGTATGTGGGTGTGGGTGTGTATGTGGGTGTGTGTTCTCTCTCAATCTCACGCATAACTACACACACACACACACACACACACACACACACACGTCAATGTCTTTTGTATGTACAATTAAAATAAAAATGTCACATGATTATATATATATATATATATATCGTGACATTTTTATTTTAATTGTACATATTGAAAGACATTAATAAGCATAAATCAATCATTATCAAAGTATAACCACAAAATGAGGGAATATAATGTATTACAGTAACTACAGGCTTTACATATTTTTTTTAAACACAGCTTTATAGAAAGCTTTTAAACACACACATTTAAAAGCTTTTTCTTTTGTCTGGAACACCACAACAATGCAGGTAATAGTATTAAACGCAGATCCGTAACAAAACTATAAGCATTTGTATTAACTGTGAGTGAATGATTCCAGGATCACGCCACATTTTAAGCTTCATGTAAATCAGAATTTCCCAAATGTCACTTTTAACGAACACGGAATGAACCACCACCCAAACTGTATCTGTTCAGTATGTAGATAGGGTGCCAATACTTTATGCCATCCTACATGAGATGAAGTTGCTAACTGTACACTGTATATAATGTGATCTGCAGTGTAAATCAACTGAATGTAGTTGTTCTTTATGACGATGTTTCATGATTTAAGTTTAGTTTTTTCTCGCCTCCTCAAAAGTGAGCGACAGATTCATCGTCCCGCTCTCGAAGCTCACCCTGGGCCTCTGGCTCCGCCTCTGCCCGGTGGGCGTGGCTGCTTCATTCTCATTCGTCTTCATGCAGAAGGATGAGGATGGTGAGGAAGCAGAGGACCCGCACACGCTGCTGGATCTCTTCCTGAAGGCGGAGCTTTGCCTCAGCGTGGCTTTGGCGGCCGCTTTGAAGGCGTGAGCCGCCGTGCTGGATCTAACTTCCTCAATGGTGTTTCTGGAAGGCTTGAACAAGATGATGTAGACCTTATTGAAGAAAATGCATGCGAGCAAGCTGAAGCTGGATGCAAGGATGGCGATGACTTCCACAGCAGAGACGAACTTCCCGTAAGTGCTGAAGTAGGTGGGGACAAAGGAGATCCAGACGATAAAGAAGATGAGCATGCTAAAGGTGATAAACTTGGCCTCTGTGAAGTTCTCTGGCAGCTTCCGAGACTTGAAGGCAAAGAAGAAGCAGACTGCTGCCAGGAGGCAGGTGTAGCCGAACAGGAAGCCAAGAGCCATCATGGAGCCTTCATTGCAGGTTATAAAGATGATCTCATCGATGTCATAGTTTCTGAAACTCGCCGGTGGAGCGTTGTACAGCCACACCACGCAGATCATCACCTGCACAAAGGTGAACAGAAAGACCAAAAGAAACTGTAGGTTCAGACCCCACCATTTTCGATGGAGGCTGGTGGGAATCTTGGCTTCGAACACCAGAAGAACCCGGTTGGTCTTCACCAGGATGCAGGAGATGCACAAGACAAAGCTGATTCCGAACGCAGGCTGACGCAGACGACACGTCCAGTCCTGAGGTTCCCCGATGAACACGAGCGAACTGGAGAAACAGCAGATTAATGAGAAAAGCAGCAGGTAGGACAGCTCTCTGTTGGAAGCCTTGACTATGGGTGTGTTCCGAAATCGCACAAACACGGCTATCACGAAGAACGTCAGGAGAACACCAAATATGGCGAGCAGGGACAGAGCGATCCCAAACGGCTCCGACCATGCCAGAAACTCGATCTCCTTTAGGAAACAGGACGTGTGGTTCCCGTTGGACCAAGAATTGCTGGGACATTTGGTACAAACACTGGCATCTGGACAGGAAATAAAAATAAGCCATAAAACATAATAAAACTATTAAAATTCATATCAGTTATTATTCAGATACATACTTAATTTAATAAATAATCCATTAAAGACATCATAGTAAAAAGCGTTTATAGCATTATTATAGCATAACATTCACCAGTCACATTATTAGGAAATTATTCATGCAGTTATCTAATCAGCCAATCACGTGGCAGCAGCACAATCTATAATATCATGCAGATATACATCAAGAGCTTCAGTTACTGTTTACATCAAAACTGCAGCTGTTTCTAATAAAGTGGACAGTGAGTGTATAATATACTAATGTTCTCTATCTCTGTCTCTCTCTGTCTCTCTATGTCTCTCTCTCTGTCTCTCTCTGTCTCTCTCTCTGTCTCTCTCTGTCTCTCTCTGTCTCTCTCTCTGTCTCTCTCTCTGTCTCTCTCTCTTTCTCTCTCTCTGTCTGTCTCTCTCTCTTTCTCTCTCTCTGTCTCTCTCTCTCTGTCTCTCTCTCTCTGTCTCTCTCTCTCTCTCTCTCTCTCTGTCTCTGTCTCTGTCTCTGTCTCTCTCTCTCTGTCTGTCTCTCTCTCTCTGTCTCTCTCTCTCTCTCTCTCTCTCTCTCTCTCTCTCTCTCTCTCTCTCTCTCTCTCTCTCTCTGTCTCTCTCTCTCTGTCTCTGTCTCTCTGTCTGTCTCTCTCTCTCTCTGTCTCTCTCTCTCTCTCTCTCTCTCTCTGTCTCTCTCTCTGTCTCTCTCTCTGTCTCTGTCTCTCTCTCTCTCTCTGTCTCTCTCTCTCTCTCTCTCTCTCTGTCTCTCTCTCTCTCTGTCTCTCTCTCTCTGTCTGTCTCTCTCTCTCTGTCTCTGTCTCTCTGTCTCTCTCTGTGTCTCTGTCTCTCTCTGTCTCTCTCTCTCTGTGTCACACACACACACACACATATATATAAATACAATGTATTATAATTGTAGTCATTTCTATAAAAATGTTGTAAATGTTTATTTAAATATCTAATATTTATATATTTTTACTAATTATACATAAATATTATGTATAGTAAATTATAGAGAAGTTATAACCTCATTGGTTTTAAGTTATTACAATAATGCTGAATAATAAACAGGTGTAGTGAATAAATCATGCACCTTTATGCTCACTATACTCTCCATCAGAGCACTCAGTACACTCGAAGCAGCAGGTGGGTTTGCCCTCGATGATGCCCTTCCTGGTGCCAGGCTCACACTCCTCACTGCAGTTCGAAAACGGTACCTGAGTGAAAACCACGAGGAGAAAACGAAAATGAAATGTGACCAGTTACTGAACTGCTCAACTAATCACTTACACAACTAATCACGCACTTTAATTTAAACTTCAGTAATAAAGTTTTTTTTTTTTTTAAATAATACTTACTTAATTAAATAATTAATTAAATAAAACATTTTTTAATAACCAATTAGATTAATACACAAACATGTGAACTAAGAAGTCTTAAATTAAAAGATTTAAAATAAGATTTTAATCTGATGGTAAACTTTTTATACATAAAACACATACACTATAAATACATACAATGATTATTCATTAATTAATCATTAATTAATGAGTATTCTGTAATTATTAATGTCTTTTTTTTAGTAGGAATCAATTAATATTTAAAAAATCTTATTGACATAAGATACAACTTGTGTGTGTTTAGTGACGTGAGTCGAGAGGAAAAAAAATCTAAACGAATGAGTTGTGATTCGGTCGTGCAGAAAATACACAGCAAATTATTGCATTGAATTTATTTCAATTATATATAATGTGTCAATTATATGCGTTAAATATATACAGGAATTGTTCTAGTCAAGTGCTTGAGGCAACTGGCTTCAGTAAAATGCCTCACCTCAGTCAAATACCCATTCCACAGTATTTTTGTTTTGTCTATGGAGAGTTTGGCTCCCTTCTTGCCGCTGACGCTGTAGTAGCCGACCTCCCTGAACACCACTGAGCCGTCTGCAGGTGAACGGTGCCAGTTCATGATGGTGTAGTTGGCAGCGAGTTCACTGCTCTCGTCAAAGCGCACTCTCTCGCCCAGACTGTTCTGGAACTTCAGATGCCTCAACTGCTTTAATACCTGAAAAGTTAAAATAAATACTCCTTTATCCCACGATCACAGTAGTGTGGCATTACAGTGTATTGAACCATACGTTTTACTTCCTACACAGTCAATTCATTCTTTTCAAGTATTCATTTGGAATCTCAATAATTAACACAATTAAATAGATAAATAAAGTAAGTACATTTTTCTGAATGTCCATCATGATGATGAGGATCAAATCTCACTTCATGCCACAGAATCATCGGTTTATCAGCGTGACAATTACTGAACTTCATGTTTCACTTTGCTTTACTGTTTATATTTGTGGATTATAAAGTCAAGCACGTCAAAAACACACAAGACCCCTTGTACAAACCGAACCTGTTACAGCCCAGAATTTACAGTCTACTTCCTGCTCACTTACCTGCCACGCCTCCACTTTTCGAATATCAGCACAGGATCCATTAGCGAAGAGTCCTCTCCCAGGCGTACAGGTGAGGATGTCCTGCAGCGCTTCGGCTATGGCATAAACTGCGACGTAGACGTTATAGGAGATTCTCAGGTGGGTGTAGTCCAGGTACGGCGTCTCAACGCTCGTGATGTCCTCTTCGCCCGTGCAAAGCGGCCTGAAGCCTGCGCTGCCGTTCTCGCTGTCCTCCTTTCTCACGCTGTCCACCAGGTAACAGTTGAAGGTCTCTTCCCAAAACTCTCGCACAAACTCATTATGTAGGGATTTTTTCGGATGTACCTGCTGCAGGAATTTATTGAATCCGGGGATCTGTCCTGCTTGCAGCGCGAAGCCAATCGTCCCACCCATGACATCCAGGTACTCTGGTTTGGCCACGAGGCTCGACAGAGCCCACGCTTCGCTCGCTAACCACACGCGGTCTGTGATGTTACGCCTCACCATCTCCTTAACCAGAGGCTCGACATCGGGCCCGCTAGCAAACACGACGATAACTTTAGCAGTGGAGTTCTGGATCTGGTCTGCAATGCGGATAATCTCGGCTTCTTCCAGGTACTGAGAGATCAGCACGTTGAGGTCGATGCAGATGTCCCTCTCAAGCATCTCGTTCTCGAATTTCTCTATACCAGGACGGCCGTATTCGTCGTCCGACGCTATGGCGATGACCCAATTCCACTGAAAGTGATCGATGATGGCTGCCATGGCGATGGCCTGGTACTCGTCAGTCGGAATCGTCCTCATGAAAGACTTGTATTGGTTCTTGTTGCTCAGCAGGCGACTTGAAGAAGCATAGCTGATCTGATGGCGCAAAACCAAAAGCTCAAAAAATTTAACACATTTTCTTAATAAAAAAATTACTCTTTACAGAAAATTCCCTGCTCACCTGTGGGATGTAGAAGAGACCGACAAGATCAGCGACAGCTGTAGACACCGCCGATCCGGACGCCCCGACCACGGCGATGGTTGACGGGATGTTCCCAGTGCAGTTACAAAACCCATCCAAGTTCAACGAGTCAATTTTATTCTGAGCCACAAAGCTCAGCGAGGCCTCCAGGGCTTTGGAGACAGTGTTACAGGTATCGAATATACTGTACCCCAGAGTGATGTTGGGTAAAAGTGTAGAACTGTTGTTGATTTCCTCAATGGCAAAAATCATGGCCTGGAGCCAACGAAATCCACGGAAGTTATACCTGAGAAATGAGACGGCACAGAGGAAAGAAATGTTTCTGAAGCTGCTCTACCCCAATGCACTCGTATTTACAGGACAGAATCTATTTCGGATCTAATCACAGACATGAAGCTTTTCATATTTTCAAAAGAATTTATCCATTATTGAATGTTGATTACATCTCAGATATCTCCAAGTCTGAACACATCTCTGTGGGACAAAGCTGGAAAAGTTCAGTTTATTTTCTGTATTTACCCCCACGTACCTCACACACTCGGTGGATTCTGGTTTAGCAGCCAAGTCCTGGTCATTGGAAGCTACTCTGAAGTGTATCGGAAACAAACCGCCCAGCAGAATGTCCCCGGTCTTCTGAGCTCTCTGACGAGGACCGTACGATAAAACTCCACAGTTTAAAGCCAACAGCACCAAGTGGACTTTTAAATACAACCTCATCGTCTCAGTGTTTTGAAGGTTTCTAGGTCATAGACGGAAAGGGTCCACAGTTCGATTCCCAGGACTCTCTGGAATCCAAACTTTGAATAAAAACTATCTGGTAAATAAACAGAAAGGTTTTTGCTCTCAGTATAAATTCAGGAAACCGAAGAGCCTAGACATTATCTAATAAGGTACAAGATGCAATTGTTGTTGTGTTTTTTTTCTTTCACCAGGGGTCTATCTGAGGAGCGATGGATCTCTTTGTCCTGTCTTCAGTCAGTCTCATCTTCATCTCTGATGCTGTCTGTGTTCTGCGGGATGCTTTAAATACAGAACGTTCCATGAAGTAATAAGACGTGTTAATTTCAGAACAGTGAGGGTTAATCTAAAGCTGTGTATTCCTAAAAAACACAGAAAAACAACATGGATGTGATAATTATACCTTTGATCTTCAGAGCATTTACCTTTTACATTAACACAATCCTTCAGGCTTTAAACACTTAGTGTTGATGATGCTGATGATAATGATGATGATGATGATCTAGGCCTGAATAATACACACCCTTAATTTCCTGTCCCAACATTTTCACACACACAAAAAAAAAAAAAACTACATCTTCACCGCAGAGATTAAAGAATGAAATG
This sequence comes from Tachysurus vachellii, assembly GCF_030014155.1. Lineage (NCBI taxonomy): Eukaryota > Metazoa > Chordata > Actinopteri > Siluriformes > Bagridae > Tachysurus > Tachysurus vachellii. Next base: position 16,166,343 of record NC_083485.1, read on the forward strand.
AAAAAAATAAAGCACAATAATGAACCAATGCAGAACATCTAATGATATAATGAAGGTTAACGACAATGAAATTAAATCATGGAATGCTTTTTACATGACAGCAACTTGGACACGTTCACATTCATCTTTGCTCTTTAAAATCCTAAAGAGGATAAACTACAGCACCTTCAACATTATACATAACCTTGTAAATCTTCTTTACAGTCTGTAAAAACAGTGTGATAAAGACTGTGACCTAAGCATTCAGAGAAGCGTAAGAACAAAAAAAAAGTGTGCGACAGGGAGCACTTCAGTTCAGCGAGCACTGAGACGTGAGCACCGTACGGATTAAACATCAAAACCTTCATCAGGAACACCGTATAACAGCAACTAGCATCAACAGAGGTGGTCATCTGTACTGTGGCTCTCCTGACTGACGAAAACTCAACTGGTTAATCATTTCCTTATCAGTAGCAGCATCAAGCAGCACAAAAAACATGATTGGAAAATGATATTAATTATAACGGTACTAATTATCATCGTACAAACAATATAAATAGGAATATAAAAGAACCTAAAGTAGAACCTTGAAAGACAAGATTCTGTAATGTTTTATCTCGAGTGGATAAGTTTTGTTATTCACTTGTTTCCAGGTTTAAGTACGTCTACTGAAATATCATGATCAACAGTGACAGAGACAAGACTTTACCTCAGGAAACATCAGATACTACAGTAGGTCTGACACTTAAAATATCAATAACGAACTAGATTTGTAAAGTTTGTCGCGACAAACTTTGATGTTGGCTTTGACGATGCAAGTATTTGCAAAGGCCGGTGCTTTTTGGAGGCAAGTGGACATAAGGGTTAGTGTTACTTTTGGAGGCAAGTGGACAGAAAGCTAGGGTGGCAAAATATTTGGAGGTAAGTGGAGACAAGCATGAGACGTCATCCGAATACTCCTGAGGAAGTTCCCCTCATTGGACTGAGTGTTTTGATATGTCACATGTCCATGTTGAGCAAATTTTTTTATTTTCACATGACGTCATGTGACGTCATCAGAATACCCGCGAGACAGTTCCCTTCATTGTTCTGAGTATTTTGATATGTCACATGTCCATGTTGTAAAAAGTTTTTTGATTTTGCATATATTGGGGGCGGGGCTGCGGGACAACCGAAAGGCCAGTCGGTACACCGATTTAAACCTTTGTTCAGAGTCTCACCCTAAAGGAGCTGGTCGGGTTTGGTGTAGATAGATCGAAAGCTTGCCGAGTTATAAACCTCCAAAGTTTATAATGGGAGTCTATGGGGAAAAAGGCCACTTTGAGACCCGGTACCGGAAGTACTGGTACTCGGATCGCTTAGAAAAGTAATAGCAACAAACTTCAGACCAGCGTCTACAACATATCATATACAACAATTTGGTGCATGTTACTCGAAAGCTCTAGGAGGATTTACTCTTGATAAATTTTTGTCTAAGCTTAAATAGGAAAACAGAATGTTGGCTTCTACAAAGCGACATCATAAAAGAACACAAATCCTGGATAGAACGTGGTATTAATAATTAAACAATAAGGGAAATAATCAGACGTGAGGATTTGTTGATGCTGTTGACCACAGTGACACTTGCGACAAAAAATGATGAAAATCTGTGTTAAAAAGTGGTTTGTTCCACATCACTGACCTCCTGACTGCGAGCGCTGAGTACGACGCCGTGGGTCACAGCAGCCTTCCTTCATCTAACTGCACCGCAATAACACTCCAACATCACGCTAATTAACCCTGGAAATATGCGGCAGCAGGGTCGAGCTATTCCACTGCAAAGCCCCGGTCAATTCCCTGGAAAAAGATGGAGAGCTGATTATACAGCGGGGACAAAAAGTTTCCCTGCTTCTGAATTAAAAATCATACAAATAAATGCAAGATCGTCCCAATACTTCAGCACAGTGCCGTCAACACCACACTAAACAAGGGTTCATCTATAAAATGTATGACTTCTGTAGGTCATGTGTCTATAAAACGCTTAGAAAATGTTGTGAGTTCTTTTAAAAAGCAGCTTGAAGATCTAATCTATAAACAGGGCTGCACACTTTCAGTCTAAGTCTTAGTGGATTAAATATCGATCTAATCCAGATTTGTAATTAGTCAACAGTTCTAATCTGTTTCTCATAAAAGGAACAAAAGTTGTTTTTTTTTTTTAGCGTCTATACGACTTACATTTGTAGTTTCACATTTACGCTCAAATTCTGAGCAAAAACTACAAAGAATAAAACGGCAGCATTTCTGACAACATGCACTATAAGGAACCGGAGAACAAACTTAGAACTTCCTGATCCGTTCAAACAAATTAGAAATTGTAGCTAGTTGAGATCGTTTAAAACCACACGACGAACGAGAGAATAACCCGAAGTCTTACCTTCTCAAACAACCATCAAACGTGAACAGACAAAAGGTGAACAGATCGATTCTGAGAACTCGTTAGGAAGAAGAATCGGTGTGAAGAATCATCTCAGCAGCATGTTTCTCTCTGTGCTCATCTCAACTTCGACACAAATTGAAATCTATTGTGTTGTTGAATTCGTTGTGAGCAGGTTGGATGAATGCATCTCGCTCTTCGTGTGTTAGTGGTACATTAACCAGAGCTGCTCAGGTTATTTCCTCTGCATGCTCCGGTTTCACCTCACCATGAAACTTACTCCTTACACACCTCCTAATCTGAGGGACGAGTACAACTCGACCTCCGAGCCTGTAAACACGGCTCGACGTCTGGGTCCAAAACAATCAAAATACTTATTTATAAAATTAAAAAAAAAAAAAAAAAAAAAACTGACCAAAAAAACAGTCTTTGAAAGAAATAATGAAATTATGAACCATGAATATGCATGATATGTAAATGAGGAGTCCACCATGTTCTCCTTAAACCCCAACCCTGGGTTCTTGCTTCCTAAAGCAGTGCAACATAAACCTACTGAGGATTCAACTCTAAAGAGAACCCATGTTTAATAATGCAGAGAAATTTCAAAATTTTTAATATTATTTTATTTCCATGGTGTATTAGTGCATTCTAAACTCTGTAACGCTGGATTTTCAACTACTTGTGTAATTAAGAACTCACTTTTAAAACAACTGCTTAAAATTATCTACTTGCAAGAACGTCAGATTTAAGAATCCCGTTCGTCTCAGTCCGTGTGAAAAGATGACCACGAGTACATCAAGAACATGAGCAGCTTTTATTGTGGGAACAAAAAAAAGAAAAAAAAAAAAAAAAAAAGGGCAACGAAAGTCAAACAGAAATGACGACATGCTCAAAAATACAAAACAAACACACACGACTTACAAACTTCATAGACCGAATGCATTCAAAAGAAAATAAACTGTGAGAAAGTCAGTGCTCAGTGTGAGAACCACATACAGCGAGGTTTCTGTTCAGACAATAAACTTGTTCTTGGTGATGGAGTTGCTCTTGGTTGCCGTGTCAGCGTGGGCCTGGTATCCAATCACGAGCTTCGCCGGAAGCCCGAGACACTCTTTATACTTCCGGCTTAAAAATAAAACAAAAGATAAACACACACTACAGTAAACAATGGTTCAATCGTTTTATTCATTTGCCCCCGTCCAGTTGTTCCTTTATCGACTTCTGTTTTTCACTCAATGTTTATAAAAAAAAAAATAAAATAAGTCGTCACGTTACTGAAAAACCACACAATAGCGTGAAGAACTCGGCAGAACTTAAAGTTACGGCTTCACCTCTGACACTGGAGACTCCTTCCACACGCATACTGAGTACTGAGCTGTTACTATGGAAACGATAAACATATCAGAATCACTTATGGACTTTAGCTGAGTTTCAGTGACGTCACCTTTATGGCCCAACATCACCTGTACATATCTGAGTGATGTCCTACTTTATAGGACATATGTCCTACTTCCTGCTTGGATTCTGGGCTACTCTGGGTATCACATACCATCAGCCTCACATATGCACCACTGATTCATTTATTCACCTACACACTAACCTTTTTAAACAGTTTTAAACAGGAGGTCCCGTGGCCCAGAAACTTTCCTTCATTTGCGTCCGAGGGGATTTTGATACTACGCAATAACACATGAGGTCACATGATGAAGTCCAAGGCCAGATCACATCTCCAAGCAGCGCTGGAGTGTGTAAAGTGTCCTACACTCTCCGCTTTGATGGGTAATTAGCTTTGTTAAGGTTGCTAAGAGTAAATCTGTTTTCCATGATCATTATTTACAGCAGAATGAGCGATGAACTGCACACATCTGGCTGAAGCTCAAACCTAAACCTCACAGAATCCAGAAACACGGAATAGCACAAGGAAAAAGTGTGTGATGGGTTTTCTATTTTAAAAAATGCAGCATTAACGAGACTGCACTCTAAATCCGAAGCCAACTCACCCGATGTACGTTACAGCCTCGGCGTTCTCGGTGTTCGTGGTCCAGATGGCGATTTTGTCTCCTTTGGCGCGAACGTTAATGACGGCTCCACAGACGTCTCTACTGAAGGGACCAAAACCCTCACCGATGAGACACAACAGCTGCAGGAGGAGCAGTTTAAACCAAAATATCACTACAAGTGTTGGGGTCAAAGTTCAGCCTAAAAAAAAAAAAATTTTATTTTTAACGCATCTTCTGTTGGTTGCATCACTGACTTCATGCATCTGACAGACTGTTACATATGGATGTGCTAATAAACTCCACCAACATGTTTTTAAACCTCAGGCAGATCACCGACATGAACTCTACACACTCTATAAACAATAATATCACAGATGTTTGTCTGGTTGGTTTTATACTTAGTTTTATTCATTTCATCTGTGAAGTTTGAACTCAAATTTGGAGACAAATTTGATTTCAAATAAAAATAAGCGCCATAAAAACATTCGTGTACGATCCATGATCTACTTTTAGTCACTTAGCATCCATCAAAACATTTCCTAAACTTTGTGTCCAAATAAATTGTCAAAAGTGTGTGTGTGTGTGTGTGTGTGTGTGTGTGTGTTATGCATCTCAGACCGTCTCCAGCCAAAAGCGGTCGAGCTCCGAGTGTCTCTGCTGTTTAGAGAGTGTAATGAGCCATCGGCCGCCACATTTATTGCTCCTGTCCTCCCACATGGGCTCAATTCCATCCTGCATCATAAAGGTAAAAGCCACACACCTGCTTTATAATAAACAATGTCATAACATAAGAGTCAAGAGTAATATAAACCCTCACAGTCTAAACAAACAAACATTCATAGCATCTAAAGCAGTTTAATAACGTAAAAGCTTCCACCTTCATTAACATAACGCTATAAAATTTAGCAAGGAGGTTTAGTTGTATTTTATAAAGTTTTGAGCAATCGTACTGTAATCGCCATTCACCTTGAACACTGCGTAGTCGCATCCTGACGAGAGTTTGCTAGCCGTCTGAATGTTATGGTACAACCTGCAGAAAAGAAAAACAAATGAATAAAAGCCGAGAATTTCGGCGCTCGCTTCACGCTGAGAATTAAAAACCTTAAGGTTTTCTCTTTACCTCCTCCATGAAGTGTAAACTAAAACCTGACACCATGTTTAATGCCAGGAACAAGTGCTCTAAACACCCGCACTGGTGCCAGACTGCTGGCATTAACGTGCCAACTCACTCCTGCCTTATGGTGCTACACCACCTCCACATGAAGGGACACGCTCTTGTTGAATGTGGAAGTTGAGCATGTGTGAACTCGACACGTGATGAAAGAAACGACGAACGAACGCTACATCTGAAGCAGCCAACATCTCGATCTGATCTGAGAAGGAGCTGGCTCAATGCCATGCTCAATGCGTTTGTGACGTCCGACGAGACTCGGATGAACAGATTCATTTTAATTAATTGGTCAAACAGTAATTAATTGGTCAGACATCCATGTAAATCAAAATTGTTAGCAGTGTTAGCATTATCAATCTGTGTGTTGGGTCCAGAGCCAATTAACGAACTCATACATTACGAACTGTCCATTGCATTCGACTAAGAGAACAAAAAACTCCAAGCGAATCAGTCAGATCCATCACTAGTTGCCAAGTCAATCATCACTAAACTTGTACAGAGCGAGCGGTTGAGCAAATAATAAACTTTAAGTTCCTTCTCCAAAGCCACAGGAAACTGGTTTGATCTATTGAACCCAACTCAATCACCATTAGCACTAGTTCTGGAGAGTATGTCTCCTTCACTGGGGGACATGAACATCCTTATTGTGTGTAAACCCATCAACAAAGTCTTCAGCAGTCACTGAGCCACATCTCAAAATAACTTACTGCTGGTTGACAGACATTCAGTTCAGATTTAACATTGGCCACGTTCACACTGCAGGTAAAAGGCCACGTTCACACTGCAGGTAAAAGGCCACGTTCACACTGCAGGTAAAAGGCCACGTTCACACTGCAGGTAAAAGGCCACGTTCACACTGCAGGTAAAAGGCCACGTTCACACTGCAGGTAAAAGGCCACGTTCACACTGCAGGTAAAAGGCCACGTTCACACTGCAGGTAAAAGTGGCCCAAATCTGATTTTTTTGGGGTCATGTGACCAGGTCAGACTTCTTCAGGAGTAGTGTGAACACTCAAATCTGGCCCAGATCTGATTTTTTCAAATCAGATTCAGACCACTTCCATATGTGGTCCTGATTCAGACCCAAATCTGATTTTTTTCCAATGTGGCCGCAGTGTGAACAACCGAGGCAGATTTGATGCGACTTTTACGTCAATCTACATCGACATTCGTCACAATTATGCGCCGGCGAGTTCGCACACAAACGTGACTACGCCTACAAAATGGATCAAATAATCAAAAGTTGCCCTCGACATCCCAAAATTTTCAAAACACTGCGTCTCTGTGCTGCCATCACACTAACATTTAGAAAGAAATGCGAAAACGCTTACTTCCTCCATAACCTCACGAACTTTAGCACAACGGCGTGCTGCGTGTGACATCGTTGTTATTGTTCGTTTGCGCATGCGGGTCAGTTCGAAACAGCAAACAGTTCACACTGGTATCTGATATAGGCCACATTTTAAAAGGTAATGTGAACGAACAAAAAAAATCTGAGCAAAATATCCGAATTGAACATTAAGACTTGCAGTGTGAACGCGGCCTCATTAGAAGGTTACATAATTAGAAGATCATTAGAAGGTCTGTTTCTACATAAAACACTTACAGCATTTGGCAGATGCCCTTATCCAGAGCAACTTACATTTATCTCGTAATAATACAGCTGAGACGTTGAGGGTTAAGGGCCGTGCGCAGGGGCCCAGGAGGGGCAGTTTGGCGGCCCTGGGGTTAGAGCTCACGACCTTCTGATCAGCAGCCCAAAGCTTAACCTCTGAGATACCATTTCCCATAGACAAATGATGCGTTTTACTGCTGCAGAGTTGTTTCAGTTTATATTTTACTGAGTAAACTGTGAAGGTATCTGAATTAATCACAACGATGTATATATGAATATCAACAGCGGGTGTTGTTTTTAGATCCATATGCCATGTTGTTGGTGTCCAAAATTCCCTGCGCCAATTTGTTAAACTTTGCATTATAACTGCAGTAAATGTGCTTCAAATTTGGGGAATAATCAGAGATCAGATGCAAAACTCTCACGTCATTAAAGTCTCATTACAACCAAACTTCAACTGAATTCTGCTTCAATAAGTTCATCTCAGTGTCCAGTCACAACACAAACCTCAGAACATCAGCATTTCTTATGAAACAGAGCGGATTCGGCAGACGAAGACGTCTCGGACGTGAAGACACCACAAACTCACCCCCAGAAATCCTCAACGGTATCAAACTTGGTGATGAGTCTCAAATTATCTTGCCACATTTTGCTTTTATCGTTCTTGTAGAACCACAAGGCCCACCTTGGTGAAACAAACACACAAAAACACACGTCACAACACCAGAAAACACTTTATATGTGCACGCAAAAGACACCAAAACGTCAGGAAATAATTGGTGTGAAAACGTCTCCAGTTTAACAAACCGGTTTTGTAACGGATGCTTTACATGCAGTTCTGTCCTCACAACTACCACAGAAATCTCTCTGGGCTCGATCACTTTTCTGGGACGTTTGTCAATCTGTCAGAAGGGAAAAATAATTAACTCCAATTAGACTTTGTTGTTGTTTGTTGTTGTTGTTTATTGTCTTATTTTGCAGCCTATTGGCCACAAAGAAGCCCAAACACGATACAAAGAGCGTATTTGTGTGTCTAAAGTTAAAAATTGATGATTAAATTGGACACGTCGTGAGTTTTTTAGTGATAAATGACACCATTGACCCCAAACCTTACCAAGTGAACAGCACAAGTCGCCATGTTGAATCACACAGCGTGGCGCGCGCACACCTGCAAAAGCCCGCCATTCGCCTCCATTTAGGCGCTCGTGACGGGGTGCGTCCCAAACCGCATAAAGCGCGTTAAATAGCGCACAGACGCCACCTGCGGTTTGTCCGCGCTACATAGTCACTTCACACGGATTGGGACGTCGCCCACTGGGCTCGTTATAATGACAGAAATGCTTAGCCGCTAGTTAGCATGCTAACAGGCTATTTACCTCAGCAGGGCTGTGATAAAGCGTTTACATACGTTTTAAATACATTACAGCACAATAAACAGTTATTGTAATTAATCTGTGTGTCAAGGACAATAATATTTAGCAGAGTTTTCTTGTTTTTACGTTAATATGTTAAAGTAATTTAATGTGAAAAGTCATTACGTTTGATATAAATATGTAAAACTAAACAAAATAGATCATAAATAAACAATTATATTATTCTATTGTTCATACGCTAAAATAACCACATTTTATTTACTATATTCGGAAGAAAAAAACCCGTAACGTTTCCAATGGCCTGTGACGACCTTATCGCGTTACTTCCTCAATCCACCACCAGGTGGAGACATTTAAACATAATATATTTATTCACCTGACAAATAACATTTAAAACATTTAATGCAGAGCAACAAGTTAAGGTATATAGTGTGTGTATATATACATATATATATATATATATATATATGAAAAACCTGGTGATTTACAGTTCAACAATTATTCATTAATATAGAAAGTGTCTCTTTAATTTACTGTTTCTGGTTTCTCTTTATCTCCTCATTCATTATCAACACAGTCAATTTTACAGCTCCATACATCCATATAATGAATAATGAGTCTTATACACTCCCCTCAACTTATAAAAATATAAATATGTTTATAAGAATTCTTTTTATTTATTTATTTATTTATTTATTTATTTATTTATTTATTTATTTATTTATTTATTCACTGTTTCTCACAGAATTCAGAAGACATAAAATTACAAATATTCTAAAATTGTCGACCGAATTGGAGCAGGAACAGAGTGAGCTCGTAATGTAATGATCAAACCAGCAGCAGGAACTCACGGGTTCTTTGGTCTGATGAGTAAAGAGGTCATGAACTTTCATTAAAAGGGGCTGAGTGTGAATTCCTTCATGTACTGAACACTTCGACCTTTAATCTGTCATCAGCGTTTTTTTACAGATTTGTCTCTTCCGGAGGGGGGCACGGTGTCTTAGTGGTTATCACGTTCTCCTCACACCTCCAGGGTTGGGGGTTCGATTCCCGCCTCCGCCTTGTGTGTGTGGAGTTTGCATGTTCTCCCCGTGCCTCGGGGGTTTCCTCCGGGTACTCCGGTTTCCTCCCCCGGTCCAAAGACATGCATGGTAGGTTGATTGGCATCTCTGGAAAATTGTCCGTAGTGTGTGAGTGTGTGAGTGAATGAGAGTGTGTGTGTGTGTGCCCTGTGATGGGTTGGCACTCCGTCCAGGGTGTATCCTGCCTTCGGTCTTGATGCCCGATGACGCCTGAGATAGTCACAGGCTCCCCGTGACTCGAGGTAGTTCGGATAAGTGGTAGAAAATGAATGAATGAATGAATGAATGAATGTCTCTTCCAGCATTTATCACGTTCTGCCACCTCACGTGTACCGTACATATATCAGCAGTTATCATTATACATAGCATGGGACTGAGGAGTTCAGGACTGGTCAGAGGATGTAGATTAAGGTTTATGTAAACCTGCTCTAATTAATTATTGTCTCCATAGTAACTAATATACAGGGACTTGTACGATGGAGGTTTCACATAAACTTAAAAACGTCTATAATGGATGATATGAAGCAAATCTTTATTTAACATGTGTGGAAGGAGTCTCCAGCGTCAGCACTTTGTAAGAGTCAGAGGGAAAGCTGGAGCTTTCTGACATGTTACAGAGCAGTAACATGACGAGCTTTGAGGCTGGTGACGGAATGACTGTCACTGATGCTATAACGGAAGTGAGAACAGGAACGGACTTCCTGATAACATCTTGTTATTTAATAAACACTGAGGAAAAGGAAGAAAGCTCATGAGGATTACATTCTGCACATGTTCTTATAGCTCTTACAGAACATTAACTCCATCTGTCACTCAGGATTTTACTACAGCAGAAGGATAAATGGGGGTTTATTCCTTGACTATCAGGAAATAAGGAGTTCTGCTGGAATGTGCTGCAGCAGTGATTGTTGGTCATATTAACACACAACGTTCTCTTCCATTATTAAACCACAATAAAGTCATTAACATCCTGGTACATTTCAGACCTGCAATTCAGACCTGTTTCTTATTTACAGCACACAATAAAGATATTTCACTGATAATGATCCCGTGATCCAGTTTCTTTATTGCAAGCTAAAAGATTAATAATTAATGGTCATTGTAGTCAGCTCAAGTGTCTGGAGACTGTCAGTTTGTCACATCAGCCAAATCTCGCTCACCCTGTGTAAAGTACATCTGCTCTCAGATCTGATGATGGTTATTATACAGAGATCCCAGAGTGTCCCGGTACAACACAAACTCCATGAGTTACTGATTAGTTTCACCCAGAATAAAGAGAAAATGTCTTTAAAATACATATAAAAAATAAAATAACAACAGAACCAGAGAGTTTATGGACCAAAATGTTGTTTCTCCAGGAGCACGGGGCAACACAAAACAGTGCACAAGAGTGTGAGACGAGTGTGAGACGAGTGAAGGACAAAGAACAAGCAGAACAGAACAATATATACACAAGACAATAAATAGTGTAGAGGAGAGGAAAGGGGGGAGTGAGAGGAGTGAAAGGAGGGAGAGGAGGGAGGGGAGGGAGAGGAGTGAGAGGAGATAGAGGAGGGAGCGGAGGGAGAGGAGGGAGGGGAGATAGAGGAGTAAGAGGAGTGAGAGGAGGAAGAGGAGTGAGAGGAGATAGAGGAGGAAGAGGAGTGAGGAGATAGAGGAGGAAGAGCAGTGAGCGGAGGAAGAGGAGTGAGAGGAGATAGAGGAGGAAGAGGAGTGAGAGGAGATAGAGGAGGAAGAGGAGTGAGAGGAGATAGAGGAGTGAGAGGAGATAGAGGAGGAAGAGGAGTGAGAGGAGATAGAGGAGGAAGAGGAGTGAGAGGAGATAGAGGAGGAAGAGGAGTGAGAGGAGATAGAGGAGGAAGAGGAGTGAGCAGGTAATACAGGTTGCAGATGCAGGTTTTGTGGTCAGAAGCTCGTTCCTTCACCAGTGTCTCTTTTCTCAGGCCAAAACACGTCCGATGTAAACGTCACTGAATCCTGCGCTACTGTCAGAGCTGCTGGTCTGATGGTGTAATCAGAACCTTCTGACCAAACAGAACATGGTGCAGCTTCATTACATCCTGTTAGCAGAAACTTCTAGGAACTGCAGGTCTCTTATAGGCAGGTTGCAGAAGACAGCAGTGTGATAAGAGATACGGAGTCAGAGTGGGATCAGAGTCTGGACTTTATCACTCACTAAGTGTCGATAAGCAGCAATTAAGCTGAATTTCATTTATGTTCCTACTGAAAACTGAACTAAACTCCACACAGATTAAATATGAGAAAGAGAAGACACACACACACATACATACACACACACACACACACACACACACACACACACACACACACACACATACATACACACACATACACACACACACACACACACAAACACTCACACACACATACACACACACACTATCACACACACTCACACGCACACACTCACACTCTCTCACACATACACACACGCACTCACATTCACACACTCACACCCTCTCACACACACACACACACACTCACACACACACAGTCACTCACACGCACACACACTCACACTCTCTCACACATACACACACGCACTATCACACACACTCACATTCACACACTCACACCCACTCACACACACACACTCACACACACACACACACAGTCACTCACACGCACACACACTCACACTCTCTCACACATACACACACTCACACAAGCAGAGGACCTTGTCCATGTTCCCAGAAATCACACATTTCTCCTAAATGTAACAGAATCTGTCAAAAACTCCACATGAACATTTTTAAACATGTGAACTAAGACAGGCGGGGCCACTGAAGATGGACTGTGGTCGAATCAGGTTGGCGCGCACACACACACTCACACACACACACACACACACAGCCACACCTTCAGACGCAGCCCACACTGCACTCTGAGCCCTCAGGTAAGACAACTCACACTTAAAGCTTCACTATTTATTCAGACCGCTTTATAATCAACAAAATACTAATTAGCTTTAAACGATCACATCAGTACACAGTAATTTACTGTCTAATGTGTGGGACGTCTGTAAAAGTGAATTCTCATTTCTTTTACTCTCTATATAGAGAGATAAATCTACACATGTGGATCAGTCAGTGTTAATTAATGTCAGTGTGTTATTAATGTCAGTGTGTTATTAATGTCAGTGTGTTATTAGTCTGTCAGTGTGTTATTAATGTCAGAGTGTTATTAATATCAGTGTTAATTAATGTCAGAGTGTTATTAATATCAGTGTTAATTAATGTCAGTGTGTTATTAATGTCAGTGTGTTATTAATGTCAGTGTGTTATTAGTCTGTCAGTGTGTTATTAATGTCAGAGTGTTATTAATATCAGTGTTAATTAATGTCAGAGTGTTATTAATGTCAGAGTGTTATTAATATCAGTGTTAATTAATGTCAGTGTGTTATTAGTCTGTCAGTGTGTTATTAATGTCAGTGTGTTATTAATGTCAGTGTGTTATTAATGTAAGAGTGTGTTATTAATCAGTCAGTGTGTTATTAATGTCAGTGTGTTATGAATCAGTCAGTGTGTTATTAATCAGTCAGTGTGTTATTAATGTCAGTGTTATTAATGTCAGTGTGTTATGAATCAGTCAGTGTGTTATTAATCAGTCAGTGTGTTATTAATGTCAGTGTTATTAATGTCAGTGTGTTATTAATCAGTCAGTGTGTTATTAATGTCAGTGTTTTATTAATCAGTCAGTGTGTTATTAATGTCAGTGTGTTATTAGTCTGTCAGTGTGTTATTAATGTCAGAGTGTTATTAATATCAGTGTTAATTAATGCCAGTGTGTTATTAATGTCAGTGTGTTATGAATCAGTCAGTGTGTTATTAATCAGTCAGTGTTATTAATGTCAGTGTGTTATTAATCAGTCAGTGTGTTATTAATGTCAGTGTGTTATTAATCAGTCAGTGTGTTATTAATGTCAGTGTGTTATGAATCAGTCAGTGTGTTATTAATCAGTCAGTGTGTTATTAATGTCAGTGTGTTATTAATGTCAGTGTGTTATTAATCAGTCAGTGTGTTATTAATCAGTCAGTGTGTTATTAATGTCAGTGACTGAAGACTAGACAGAAATGAGAAGATGAGGGTCTATGATTCAGACTTAAGAGATGTGACAGGGATGTAGAGTATCTGAGAGGTTTATCTATGCAAATATTTATATAAATAAATTATAAAAACTTGAGCCAAATATTAATAATTAATATTATAATCAGAATTAGACCGATTTTTAAACATAATTAAATAAAAACATGTAAAATCCTAAGAACCGAAATTTCATTAACAAAGGCTGAACTCACATTTATTCATCGTGTTATTTCACATTAAACATAGAGATGTTGGATTTGGAAGTCAGTGACGTTATCTGGACAAATTTATTCCAGTTTTTATGGTTTAATTGTTTAAATCAATGCGTAGTTTTATTGAAGATATTCTAATCTTTAATACACAATCTATTCAGTTTTATTACTGCCTCAGAAATGACGGCTGCAAAGTCAAGATCCTGACGATAATCTGTGTGTGTGTGTGTGTGTGTGTGTGTGTGTGTGTGTGTGTGTGTGTGTGTGTGTGTGTGTGTGTGTGTGTGTGTGTGTGTGTGTGTGTGTGTGTGGGTGGGTGGAGGACAGGTGAAGGAAGCCGTTTCTTATGGGGTCTTTAAAAGATTTTAGTTGACATTAATAACATTAGAACTGTATATAACATTAAGAAACAATCTGGGATTAAACTATAAATATTTAATTGTCATCTGACATCTGAACAGTTAATAGTAATGAAGATATTCACAAAATCACACTCGAATTTAAAGATTTGTGCTGGTTTGTCCTGCGCAGGTCATAATGATGGCTCACTAATGAATCCTGAACACTTGGTAATAGCAATACCATTTATCAAAGTTTGTGTCTTCAAAGTATTTAAAGTTAAAAAGTAAAAGCACCTGGGATTTATTTTTTTGAAGAATATTGAAATATTGAAATTTACTTCAAAGTTTTATGAGAGAAATAATCACTTGATGGTGGTTACAGTATCTCTGCTTCATCACATCACACCGTCACTCATCTTCTTCCTTCACGTTTTCATTCAGCTCGTTGCTTTATGTCACTTCAATCTTTTTATTGACGGAATGACAGATGAATTGTTTTTCTTTCTCCTAGGATGCCTTGCTCTAAGCTGCTCTCCTTCCTGAAGAGTCTGTCTCGGGTGAAGCCGTTGGAGCCGGATGATGAGAGCTCTGAATTCCGCCGCTGCTTGACCACGCTGGACCTGGTGGCACTGGGAGTGGGCAGCACGCTGGGTGCTGGCGTCTACGTGCTCTCGGGTGAGGTGGCGCGCACCGTGTCTGGCCCCAGCATCATCATCTCCTTCTTCATCGCCGCTGTGGCGTCCGTGTTCGCCGGTCTGTGTTACGCCGAGTTCGGCGCCCGTGTGCCCAAAACAGGTTCTGCGTATCTGTACAGCTACGTGACTGTGGGTGAAGTCTGGGCCTTCATTACAGGATGGAACCTGCTGCTGTCTTACGTCATAGGCAAGAAATCAGGATCTCATCTTGCTTTATGGATTCAGATCCATAAAAATAATAATATCAATATATCAAGATCTGTATTTATTTATTATAAAGATCAATATCGCTATAGACAATTGGGAACCTGAGCAACCCTGAGGTGGAAATATAAACCCTGAGGACACACACATACAGAACCCTGAGGTGTTTATCTGATTTTATGACGTGTTGTTTATACACAGGGACGTCCAGCGTCGCCCGAGCTTGGAGCGGAACGTTTGATGACCTCATCGGGAACGTCATCGCTACCTACCTGAGAGAGAACGTAGCCATGGACTTACCTGGACTCGCTCCTTA